>NW_010099932.1:0-17944 GCF_000699245.1 Pterocles gutturalis | reverse complement strand
TAATTAGAAGAATATCCTCTTGGGAGGACACCTGGTAACTGAAGGCATGAAACACTTGTTATGAAAAAAGATAGTGCTCAGGTACCCTGGGCAGATAAAACAATGCCAGACAGCTTTGTGAGCACCAGCCTCTCAACCCTCTGTTTACATTTCCTATTATCATCTTCATTTAATTATTCTCCTTTCATACCACATGGGCAAGAACAAGGAGGGAAACTAAACAAGAAAACTGAAAACACCTTTCTGGTTTAGCCTTTTCTTCTACTTACATCATCTCATGCTTCCCTCCCCAAACTTTCTTTTTTTCTTTCCAACCAACATTTCCTCTCTGGATTTTCAACCAGATGATTTCTCAAAGGTACAACCAAAACCACAGCTTCATATTGAAATATAAAGAAACAAATAGGCTGAATTTTTTATGGCATCAAACAACTATCACTCTTCTCCAAGAAATCAGAAATCACTTCAAAATACCAGCAGTTGGAATCTGACAATTTTTACATTTACAAGCCACTTTTGTCATTGCATGACAATATTCTGCTACTTCACGATGGTTCACTTGGAGGCTGTAGAGGGGCTACCCTAATGTCTTCCTAGATGTCTGCAGGTGAGGGTGCTGGAGAGACAGCCAGTAGAAGAGGGTCTCTGCCTGATAAAGCAGTTTGTAATTAACTGGAAAACCACTGGTCAAGCAGAGAAGCACCTCAATGCAGAGGACTTGGGAAGGAAGTAGCTCCCAGTGAAACACCACCACCTTCACTTGGCCAGTGGCTAACACTGGAGCAATGAATTCCTGCATCATTTGGAGATTATTTATTAGTCACAAAAGTTGTGTTATATTTTTATTGTCTTCACAGATAAATCAGGCCAGCAAGACATCTGTAACCATACACACAAAATATTTATCAAAACAATTAACATTACAAATCTCCTTTTAAAATAATTTATTTCACTGATTTCTTTTTAAATGGTACTGTCTTACAACATACTCAACAAAGATGTGCCGAACAGACTCTAAAATAAGAAACACTTAAATTAAGCAATTGTCTCCGATTAGAATTTCAATTTCACGCACATCCTAACTTGTAAACGTTTGCTGGAACACGCTTCTGTTGTAGGCTTGATTTTTGTGCTTACAAAAACAGCATCAAGTTTCCAGATGTTGAAAAGAAAAAGTTATTGTACGATAAGTATGCGTTCAGTTCAACATACAAGGCAACCAAATGATTCTGTCATTAATGTTAGCATCATGTATATTTTAGTTCACTGCACTAACATTTAAACTAAAATTTCAAACCACATAATATTTTAAGTGACTAACATTTAAAAGGCAAGCAGTAATATCCTGAAAGCTTACAAAGGACATCAGCACACAGCTACGATGGGGGATCATTTGACAAAGGCTGCGGATGTGTGTATGGCTGCTTTTTTTTGTACGAAGCCCACCTGCAGACGGGGCAGCAGTGTCGCCCCCCGGCCAGCCACATCACAATGCAATTCTGGTGGAATACGTGGCCGCACGGCAAACCCATGAGCAGGCAACCGTTTGCAAAATTTTCTAGACATACAACACATTCTGTACAGTGCAACATCTCAGAGGGCCAGGCTGACCAATCTGGCTCCACGTCACCTGCGGTGCTGTACGAGCCGTAGGATCTTGCTTTCCGTTCATACGGCTTGTGATGATAATATTTATAGGCACACGAACAGGTCTCAGCACCACACCGAGGCTCTCCTTCACTGCGCCTATGAAATGTGTTTAGCTCATCGTCCTCCAAGACTTCTTTTTCACTACTGAAAACCTCTCTGTTTTCACTGTCAGAGTCACTTTCGCTGTCTTGAAAGTTCTCCAGCATTTCCTCATCAGAATGGACGCCGAGGCATTTAAACCTCCACATGGGTAAGTTTTTTATGTAATCAGTTGGTATCAGAGGGTGAAGCCAGAGATCGGGGAAGGCCAACCGCTCTAAGAACAAATCCGGGTCTTCATCCCAATCTGAGTCAAAAGGGAAGTGTTGAAAAGAAGCAATAGGATGAAACAGGTAGCTGGTGTACCAGTCCCACAGGCTCGACAGCCACTCCAGATTATTAGCATTTACTTCATCGGTGTTGTTATTGCGTCTTCTCTTCTTCTCAAAGTAATCAATTAGTAAACCATGACCAAGGTACGTGCTGAGGAAGAGAGCTGGATGTGAAGAGTAGAACATCCAATCGGCTCTTACCCAAGAAGCCAAAGTAGTTGTGTTAGAGTACCTGAAGAGTTTTAAACTGTACTCATAAAAGCTGTCTAAGTAGGGTAGTTGCAAAAAACCTAACACGGGTAGCCAGGAAATAATTAATAATGAATTATACGTCCCTAAAGTGCTTATAAGAACCACAAAACGCTTTATAGTAGCACCTTGTGTAATAAACAGGTCCATCCAAGCCATCAGATTAACCAAAACTAAGCTTAAAACAAATAAATCATTAACTTCTGGTTGTAACGAGCGCAAAAAGGTATCCATGGCACGTAGTGATATAAATTCACCAGTGTTATTTCCATACCTGTAAATCCCCTCGGGAGTCCTAAGTATGTACGATGGTGTCTTGTAGATACCAATTTCTGCCATGTAACTTTTATTGTCCCAGTTTTCAACATTCACAAAAATAAACTCTACTCTTCCAGTAAACTTTACACTTAGTGCAGAGAAGAACGCTGGAGGCTGGTCGAGGTTGGCAAACAGGTATATTTTTACACGATACTGGTCACTTTTGTTCCATTCTTCTTTTAAATGTTCAGAGTTGTAGATGGTTTTGATCCGAGAAGCAGCATGGGCTGTGATCCATTTGAAAATGTGCTCCACTTCGATTTTGCGCCCACTGTATTCCTTCAGCATTACTTTTCCCTTGGAGGTACTGGTTTGTGGAACCGACATAATGAGGGTGGATTTCAGCCAGCCTCTCCTCCTGCAGTATCTACAAAGAAAATGGCAGTTAGATTACAGAGTTTCATACCCCTGGAGCTGCAGTTCTTAAATTTCTGTTATAAGCCCAAAAATGAGACATGCTGAGCACCTGGGAGTCTTTACATACATAGGAAACATGGGCACCCAATATTCGCTGGCAAAGGGTATTTTTTTCCTGCAATACATTTGCTATCTATCTTACAGAAATGTTCTAGACATATGTATTCATGAAACAGGAAAAGGAATAGTGTTAATTTTCACAGGTCATTATAGTAAACGAGGCCATACAGTCATTCATGCTTTGGAACTGGTTTTGAAAAATACGCAAGCTGACTCTTCTCTTTCACTCTAAAGCTTTAGTACTAGAAGCTACTTTTCCTTGGCCTTCCAGCCAAGAAGATAACCACTACAGCATTAACTCAACGTCCCACAGCTCTCCTGAGCCTGCAGATAACTTTCCCAGTGCATCCTTCCATCCTAGCTTTGCCAGGCAGCCGTGGGGTGAAGTTAACAAGACACTGGTCTGTTTGGAGTTGCTTTAATGAAGCTGACAAGCATCTGCTTCCTACTGGGGCCATTTTGGAAGGATGCAGACAGGCTAAGAAGTCTGGTGAGAGAGCTCGCCACAAGACTGGCGGAGGAGGAAGCAGACACATGTTGCTGGATGATTTGGGCTAAAAGAACCCTCTTCCGTCTGGCAGGCAGAGTGCTGAGATTGGGACAAACTCCAAATCCATACCTAGAAGAAGAGGCTCTTCAAGGCTGAACCCTGACTCATGGTCCAGACCCCAGTAACTATGAGATGAGTCTGATGACTCAGAAGATCCCTTCTCTCATGCATCTTTTGTATCAGTGTCATTATACCACCCAATTTTTTAGTCCTCCTTTTAGGAAATGCCTGGCAAGTTTCAACAATAAGAACATCACAGAGCCAACAGGCATGCAAACTGTCTCTGAAAATCCTGCAGGGGCCACCAGCCTCATTCACTAGCCATCTTACCTACATCCTCTCTGGTTTTGGTCTATCAACATATATTTAGACAATTACAACTCCCCATCTTGGGAATCTGAATGTAACATTTTTAGGAGGAGCCATATTATCCTACTAATAGAGGTATCCTGACTATTGTAGCAGCGTGTTCTTCTGAATTTTGGCTTCAACCCAACGAAAACTATTCACAAGGCTTTACTCAACAAAACATTTCTTGTATTAAGAAAAAAAATTAAAACATAATATTTGATCATAACATTACGACTAGTTAGGAGCTATGCAAAGATAAACACTGCCAAATTTTTAAGATGTTCAACTATCAGTGTTTTGATTATGCAAGATTATTTTGCATAAGCACTGCAAAGTCTAAGAATTTTCTTTTATTAACTTTGAGATTTCTGTAAACATGGAGGACTTAAGCTGCGTAAGACATGTGCATATCCCTACATACCACTCGATTTCTAGACAAAGTTTCCCGTCACGTGAAGCAAATGCTTCCAACAAATTGTTAAATTTCTTTTTACAACAGCACTGAATTATTAATAGCTTCTTTGGCTCTGCTCTTCTTCCTTGTTTGAAATCATATGCAAACAGCAGTGAATCTCGCACAGCACGCTGTATGTTGTCAAAGGGCGTATGCAAGTTTTTATATAAACGTACACACATTTGTCAGGAACAGGATTTGTCAGTAACTGACAAAAGCAGGCACTGTTTGCTAGGTTCATGCTAACCTGTGTTTCTGCTTTCCAGATGGCAATAGAACAACTCTACAACTGATAGAGTTCTTTTATATGGGCTATATATACATTCAGCTTTGTCCTAAGCAAGCACAGTTCTTGTCCCCAGATGCCCGGACTGTAAGGCCAGATTCTTCTATTCATTCCCTTCCATTTCTGTGTTACACTCCACATAGTCTTGTCAGGTATTTCCCACATGGTGCTTTAGGAGGCTGGAGATCTGTTTTATGATGCCGATAAATAATGTAATGGAGAATTCTGAACAGACTTTAGTAGAGATAAAAACATGAATAAAGCCATCTTCTGTCACAGCTACTTTTACAACACAGCAAGCCTGGCTGCCCGAACACAGCTGAGCCTTAAAATATTCTTGGGATTTAGATAATCCTTTAAGAATATACCTGGGGTCACTGGAACAGTTAAAAGTGCCTGTACGTATGCCGAATCTTGATACTTTCTTCACCATTTTCTCCCAGTGGACTTTACCCACCAGCGGGCTTCTGTCATTTGCTATGACCTATTGCCAAAAGGAAATAATAATTTAGTACCACAGTAAGTTTGCTTCCCGAAATAAAAAGCAAGTTTCATGAAAACAAGAGATCTAGTAACCCTTGATACTGTTTTCCCCTTCTCCTAAAACATACAACATGTATATACAGCTGGTAGTCACACTGTCTTTGGAGAGCGAAGCTCTAGGCCAGAAATAGAGTTTCTGTAGAAATACAACAGTGCACCATAATTTTAAGTACCCGTGAAGATACTAAAATCAGTGTTAGTTAATGAAAAACTTGGGAAAATAAAAAACCGTCATTAACCAGTTTGTACCGGGGAGAAAGGAAGAGGGTGCAGCAGGCTCATCTTCCTTGCAGTAAAAAAAGTCCATGTAGTTTATTACTATTCTCCACCAAAAGTTACAACATACCAAAGAAACGTTGTTTAGGAGCAAGTAAAATGGGTTAGAACGTATGTACCTGGTATCAGGTCAGACTGCCAACAACTGCTTCTAAGCAGTAGAAACGAGTGATTGAACTCCCAGATAATGCCTAAAAATCTTGACTCCTTCCAGATCTGCCAGTGACTCACTCTGTAACTTCACATGACTGCTCCACCAACTCCAACATCCTATCTGCCGTTTCAGGAGGATAATTCACTGGGATACATCCCAAGGTCTGATTTGTTCTAACCTAAGATATTAAAGTAGTACTTCAGGTTACCTAGATGTAAGCTTCTGCAGACAAAAATGACAAAGAACAAGCACTCGTCCTCTGACTTAAAACTGCACAGGAAGGAAAAAAAGTAAAAAGAAAAATTAAAAAAACCCCAGAAAAACAGAGGGGAGAGACATGAGAGAGGCAAGAGAGGGGGAAAAAATAATGAAAAAAAAAAAAGAAAAACCTGCCTGCGTGCAGCTGACAGGTAATTTTGAATGACATGACTGATCATGCATTACTCCATGAGCCATCGCAGTTTCTATTTTAGAAATGCCTCACATGCTTCTGCAGGCTGACTGGCAACCACTTAAAATACTTTTTTAAATTAAGATTTGAAACTTCCATTTGTTAGGTATTTGCTTACCCACCATTAAACTTCTCCCAATCATTGTCTGACTTAATAACCTGAAATGTCAGCTTTCCTCTGGAAGTTAGGTTGTCACCATGATTAACAGTTCTCTGTCTACAGGCTGAGACACAGAGCTGGAAAGTGCATCTGGCCTTTGAGACTCAAAAAAACCTATCCTGCTTTGTGGTAAGTAGCATCCTCACCAAAACTAAACATCAGAGAATTCACTGAGCAGAACATTCTACCTTGGGAAACAAAGTCACCCTGAAGTTACAGATTACACTCCCATTCCACTGAGCCCAACACGTTCAAATAAAACCACAGGTGAACATCTAGATAAGAATCCTTCAAGTTATTCTCAAAACACACACATCACATAGAAAAGCCTTTTTGATTAGCTAAACAGAACCTTCAAGCACTGAGACAACCAGCTACTGTGGCGTCATAAATGCATCCAACATAGTACGGAATCACTACATTTTATTATGAAGTTGGTAACTGGTGTACCAAATTCTTTGGTACAATTACTAAGAGATTGGTTGCTTCCAAAATTCTGTGTGCATGCTCTGAAAAAGCCTAGCACAGTTGTTGAGAATATGCTAATGTTGGATGCAGGAGAACCGATCCTGCTCAGCTGTTTCTTCTGTCTGATATTGCAATATTCAGTTTTAGCATCAAGAGAAGCAGAGTCATTGCTAACACAGTCACGAGGATGTTTTGCTGTCATCTGGCTGTTTTTACTGGTGGATTTTTTAATATCAGTTTATTTCCCTTCCTATTAAAAAGTCTTTCCTCTTAGGGAAAGTTATTTACGCTGTAGGACAGCAAGAGAACTAGTAGTTTGTATTTTGTAACTAGATAAGAGAGAACCCTCCTATGGTTTTACACACTGAAGCTTTGTAAAATTTCTTGGGCTTATACTTTTTTTATGTCATTATGGCAAGGAAAAAAAAAAAACCAAAACAAATAAACATGTCCATTGCAGCTGCTCCTTGCAGACAACACCCACTCACAACACTGGGAGTTCACCACACAGAGACCATTTATATTTTGTATTTTGGAAAGCAGGCATCATCTCTGTAGATGAAGGAGCCTGAGAAAATGCTGCAGGTTAAGCAATTACAATGTAATTCAGTTTAAATTAAAGATAACTTGCAAACACTTGTAACAGATTTTATTTAAATGTGAATTTTGATGAGCTCAGAAATTCAGCTTAAAAACCTGTGACTGAGGAGACGAGGAACTGAATGCAGAAGAGGCCTGGAAATTCTTCAAGTCTGAGGTGTTAAAGCTATCAGGATTTTCTATTTTAAGCAAGGGGGAAAAAGAAGTTGTCAAGTCCTGCACTTCTTCCTAGCAAGAGCTTCCAAAAAGATGTTAGAAATAGTATGAGAAACTACAAGGAATGACAAAAGGTCAAAAGGAAGAGCTAGCAAAGAAAGATATGTGAGAAATAAAAAAAAAAAAAAAAAAGTAAGGAAAAATGAGCAATTCAAGTTAGACCATACAAAGAATACCACAAGCTGCACGAAAAGGTTTTTCAGTCATATGAATAAGAATAGAACAGGGAGAAAAGCAGCAGGATCACCATACAATAAAGACAGGATAGAAAAGTAAGATAATTTTCTTTTTTTAAATGAAATAATGCTCTGACTCAGCTTTCAGGGAAGAGGAGCTGGCTGGCCATGGACAGGTTAGCAAGTTTATGGGAACAGACCATCACCTGAAGATGGAAACAAAACTCAAAATAACTTAATGCACTTAAATCAGAGTAAGCAGGTAATCTCCATCTCAGAACTGTAATACAATGAGCACACAAAATTACACATGAACCTGCAAAGATTTCTTACAAAACCCCTGTCAGACTATTTTACATTTTGACAGGAGAATAAAAAGTTAGTAACTATATTTAGGAGCACATGAAAAAAAATTATCCCACGAGTTTGATCTCAACGATATGCAAAACTGTAGAACAAATTTTAAAGTTCCAGGGATGGTTGAGTTTTATAGCCCCTTCCAGCATGGAATTACTAAAGCTGTTTTATTCCTGATTAAATTGAGAGTTAAAAATCCATCTCTTTCTAGAGGAAAAGAACCGAGTTTCAAGAGAAACAGAATGTATTATCCTTTCTGTACTTTGGCAGGGCATCTAGTACTGTGGCCCATGGAAAATTTTCAGGAGAACTGGAGATAAATTCTTATAATGAGTTTAAAAAATAGTTTTAAATTGAGTAAGAAATTGGCTAAGGCAAGAAAACATCAAAATGTCAGAAAGGTGCAAACAGACTTGTTAATAGATTTACCTTAGAGCTCAGTTCAGCAAATATTCCTATTAATGCTCTTCCTGCAGAAACTCGAAGTCTCCCAGAGCCATTTGTAGATGACATAAAACTGGGAAGCACGTCTATGTACAGAAGAGGATTATAATGCCGTACAGGAAGAACTGCACAAATCTTGTAATGCGGAGTGTCAGAAATGAAATTGAATTCAATAATGAACAGGACACTCAGAGTTCATCAGTTAGAAACAGCCACGGGAGGAAAAGCCTGGGTCTATTAGTTGATGCAAAAGGAACTGAGCCATCAATATTAACTGTGAAACAAGCAAAGCCCAGGATAGATTATGCACGACAAAACAAACTGGTTGATTGAGCTCATATACTGGGAGTTGTGGGGCAGACACCAGGAGTCAGTGAAGCTAAAGGGCGATGTCGATTTAAGTGCAACAGGAACAAATTATCCATGAATATGCTTAGGTCAGAAGTCAGATACATGTTTCCAAAAAGAGAACAATCAATATGAGTATTACACTCAGATAACTTACGATTTAAGAGAGACAGCAAGATATTTTAGAAACACACATTCCACAGTCTAGCAGAGAGCTGAACTTGCTCATCAAGAAGGTCCCTTTCAGTCATACACTCCATCTCATTTTAAAGAAATAAAGCTCCTAGAAGAAGGTATGAGATCAGCTAGCACAGCTGCAAAACAAACACCACATTTAGAGGAACACAAGCCCTTCGAGCTTTTCTCATGATTACCTATGTTCACAACATGCAACATATCATATGCCAGAGTGACAAATAAGACCATGAGGATAACCCAATTAATCCACTAATCATCTTAATGGGCTAAGAGAATCCAATACTATCAAAGTAACCCTGCTATTTAACAATCCCACATCACAGAATAGATCTGCTGCCTAATCTACCCTAGCCCAGGCCAGAGGACTGGCTCTAACTGCAGCGTCTGAATTCCCCTCTTTCCTCTATATATGAATTACCAGCTTCTCTAGGGGAAGAAGAAACCAGAGAGAAGGCCAGGCTCTCACTGGGCATCCATCCACAAACTTCCTCTGAAGTCTCAGACATAAGTTTCTTTGTACTTCATCTGTGAATTTGGGAGGACCACACCATATCGCAAAAGGTCAGGAGATTCTCAATCAACACCACTGAAATACTGCAGGAGAGCTATGCCGCCAAGATGTGCAAAGTAGAAATGGAAAGAGGGGATTGGAAATCTCCTTTATTTCTACATGTTCTGATTAAGTTTTCTTTCTTTAGTTTCCATAAATAGGAAAAAAAATTCCTAAAATGGTGGCTTCCAGATACCACAGAAACCAAAGTTAAAACAGAATTCGTCCAGGGACATATAATACTGAAATCATCAAAATCCTGATGGTTTCAACAGGCATTTGCACAGGTAGCTTTCGCATTGGAAGAGCTCTCCTGACTTTAAATTAGACAGAACTGTCCCAGAAGAGGCCAACTGACAATGCTATTAATAGAATAATTTTGATCTTTAAGTTAAAATAGTCATAGTTATGACATTAAAGAAACAAATAGACTTTAAGTACAAATACCCCCAGAGACCAGAAGATATAAACTCTTGAAAAAAAAACAGGACAGTGTCAGCAAGACACTTTGCCTCCCTTGCTTAATCTAAAAGTGTCTCAGGTAGATGCCTAGATATTGCAATATCTACTTCATAACTGTCATGGATGAAGTTGCTCCTTAATTTGCCAGTTATCACTAAGGATTTTAAAAAATTATTTTATGAAAGGGACAGTCTCAAAATACCAGTAAAAGATGGGACAGAAATCAAAGTGGCTCAAGGAAACACTGCTGATGTTAAAGAGTTTGCTGTAGAAATGCGATATGCAACGACAGATTCCTTCTCTGGTACTCCAGCAGCACATGTGCACAACATGATAGTAACCTTATTTGAGCATTCTCCGATTTTTTTGTTCATTAAAACCAGATATCGTTCAACCCTTTTAGACAGGTATGTAGAGATTTCAAAACAGATCACTGACAAGATTTGGTCTCAGTAAGTTTTGAAGTTCACTCACAACTAAAAACGTTCAAATATCACAAGGCATGAGAATGAAAGAGATTGACAAATGCAGAACAAACAACACTTCATGGCATTTCAGCTCTCATTATTTTAACTAATTTTAGCTCCGTCAATTATTTTCTCTGCTTTCTCCTATGGTTAAGATACACAGAGGAAAGAAACGTACTGACCATTTGATGCATAAGAAGAATTACAGTGTGATGGGGGAAAGAGCTTACACATATCCTCATAGCAAAGATAATAAAATAGGATTAGCTGGTATTTTTTTAATGGGGAATAATCCCTGCAATGTACCATGCACAAGACCAGGTATACTGTCTGGAACAAAAACAACACTCTTCACAAGTTGCCTCCACTCCCAACAACTTGCAGCAACCTGAGTACTTTGCAGACCACAGTATACGCAAGGATAACTTCCCACAGAACCTGAACACCCTTTACAGATAGCTTTTTTAAAGAGGACATTTTTAAAATCAGCCCTTAAAACTAGTTATTACTGCTTCTAATGGCCTCAGGAGCCTAAAGTAACCTCAGTAACACTAAAGGGAAAAACACCCTGCTGAATTGTCTGCTTTGCACATTCAACAGCCATTGTGCCTTGCTGCTTTGATTAAGAGTCATTCCATTTGTGTTTGTTACATTGCCCCAGAGATGGGAACAACACTAAAAAAAGGCAGAAAGCGAGAATTGTGAGATCATCACGATGCAGCAGAAGCTCCAACCTAAGTGATGCACCTATGTTTTTTATATTTATTTTTTGTGATGGAAAAATATTCGCATTGGCAGCATCTCTCAGCCTTTATGGGATAAGAATACGTGCCAAGAAAGGAAGAGAGAACTGCATCCAAATGAAAGGGCCAAAGGAAGCTCAGGCACTATCCAAGCTGGAGTTTAGCCAGGATACTAGGTGTCAGGCACACCTGCTCGTACCAAGAGGACACAATTTTGAATATGCATGAATAGTCAAAACTTGGTTTTACAGCGTAGCCACAAAGACAACAATTCCGAGTGCTCATCAATTCTGGGCACCAGGGCACTGTGACAGGCTTTAAACCATAAGGAAGAACAAAGTCTATTAAATAAGAGACAACATTCAATGTATAGGTAGTTCTCTCGGGAGTGGTCAATCCTTGCCCAGCCTCAGCAAGTCAGTCTCTGCATGAAGGAGTACAGACATTTGAAACAGAAAAAACTGTGGTTTTGCCAAAGGCAAAACTGATTTCTAACTTACTGAACTGGTAAGGTTTTATGTATGTGAGAATTGTTAGTCTGGTTCCGTTTTAGCAGTTTCCAGTTTGAGATCTCCAGACCCCTGGAGATCCATGAACTCCTCCACCATGCCTGCAGAGGGTCAACGAGCAAAGGAAACCTGTGCTTACTGTAAAGACTTCCTGCACTCGCTGGAAGATTTTTAGGAATCCATAAAGATACAAAGGTTCAAGAACCCTGGTCTATTAAATAAGCTTCTCATGTGCTTTTCACAGAACCCTTTTATAATTACTAGCTATGTTGCAAACTATCACATGGAAAAAAGCCCACTTATTCCAGTAACATCAATAAATTTCTACATGACTGCCTGTACTTTTATTAATTCTGAGACATCTCACTCTCTGTTTATTATTCAACATTGTGCTGATGAAACGGAATTTCTGCATAGTTGCTCTTCTTAAGAACTCACAACTGGTTCAGAATCCATCCATATGGACTAAATATGTCTGGAAAATTTTTGTTTTGCTTTTCTGCGAAAGAGATTGTGAGAAATTAGATCAAAATAGGCAAAGAGAGAAGACTACATCCACCACAGCATGCAAAAATTAACCACATCAAAATTACATGTAGCTTCTCAAGGGAGGTGGGGTGATCTACACACTGAGCAGCTCAGTTAAGCTGTCAGTTAAGTCAAAGGTTGAGAATAAATGAGCTTCTGTAATGAATTGACACAGATATGCAGGCAATATGAGAACTATTTACCTTCTAGCTGGCGGTATTCTGCACGAACAAAATCCTGTAGGCACATCCCTTGCTCTGTGACTACACCACTTGAACAAGAAGCTGAGGTGCTGAATAGATCGCAACATTTTATATCTGTAATAATGTCCTTTGCATCTCTACCAGACATGATCAAAAAGTTTGTCCTCCTGCTTCAATGCCAGGAAGAAAACTCGCTTTACTTCTGTCTACTGCTATGTTACAGCAGGGAGCTTTTAAATAAAAATATACATGAATTGAGATTTCAACTTCATTAAAAGAGGATTTTTATCTGTAGATCATCTAGTGTGTGTTTTTAAAAAGTCATAATGACTACGATATTGTTGGATGTGACAGACTTCTAGAGACTAACCAGAGAGCAAGAGCCACAGCAGAGCCAGAACATTACCTGTTACTCCTCTACCAACAAGATAAGCAGCTCTAGAATCTACCACATATCCTTCTTGCCAGCCAAAGAAGTGCACAACAGCAGCTGGCAAGCAAGAAGAAAGGCATAAAAAGAAAGGTGATGAGATCATGAGCTAATAGGAGAGAGAACATGCTGCTCCACATAGAAACAGAGGGCACCTGTGAAGAGCTATGCTGGTAAACAAATTACAACTGAACCTGGATGCTTTGCATGTGGATTTCCAGAAAATAAAGAAACAAAGCTATCTCTTTCCTTGTGTAGAGACTTTGACTTTCTTCAAGGAATTCATCTTGATGGCTCTAAGTGATAAATTCACATCTGAATTTGAGTCAAACATATCAAGAAATAATTGTTTCCTCTTTTTCCTTTGATTCTCTGCAGACAGTGATGGCTATCACATTATCAGCCTGTGCCACGCCAGAAATTTAATTTACATGCATTGGAAAATAAAAATCATCTTCAGTCCCCATCCTCCCCCACATCATCATAAAGTCTCCAAAACCAACTCAACCAACAGCCGCTGTGCTGGCTTGAGCCAGAACTGTTCCTCTCCCTCTACTGATTTCCAGCAGCCCCCATGGAACAGAGATTCAGGGTCATGACCCTGAAAAGGAGCTGGAGATCCTTTCTGCTTCCCAGCTGGTAGCAACAACAGAGCAGGGGAATGCTCCCACCTTCTCTGCAGTCCCCAAACCCATCAATGAGGCATCCTCACTCTTGGACTGTCCCCTGCCAAAGCATCAAGCTGATTAATTAGCTGTAAAGTTTCCACAGGATGCCTAATGGTAACAGCAAATGGGCAAAGGAGAATAATCAAGAATTAGAACAGGGAAGCGATGATAAAAACCAGCTTTGGAGGGATGAGGTCTGAGAAAAGAACAGGGGAAAACCTGTGAAAGGACACAAAGAATCTAGCGCAGGAGTTACCCAGACAGGAGTTATGGCGGGGAAGGGAGCAAATTGAAAAAGTGATGAAAACTCAAAAGGCAAGGCTGAAAAAAAGAAATTTGACATGTCTAGTGGTTTTTATTACAGAGAAACAGACAAATAGCATTCAGCAAGTAAATTATTCAGTAAATTCCACTAATTCTTTTTTCCACAGCTATTGTGACCAACTGAATAGCTGTGCAAATATTCCCAGAATGATGACAACATTCATCATACTAGAGTATCAAAACGCAGCCTATCTGATCTGCTATTATGAAGCCAGCTGAAAATATATTACGATTAAAATTCTGCAAGCAACACACAACAGAGAGCTACCATATTTTACTCTTTTGAGCTGCACGGGGAGGAGGGAGGGGTTTTCATAACATATTCAGGCTCATATTTGTCAACTAGCTTGGAGATGTGTAAACTTCCTTTCAATGCTCTCTGTCTGCCTGAAGAATCCCCTTCTTTATGATTTAAACCTGAAACTTTGATTCAATAAACTCCAAATATATATTTCCCAAAACATAAATGCCATTTTGACTGTGAAGGTAATCTATCCTCTTGTTGTTTATTTTAGGGCGAGATCTGATGCGGTGACAGTACAGGTCTAATAGCAGGAAGTCATTAAATCTTGATAAGACCGGACAAACCAGGCAGGAGAGCTGTCAATTGAACAATTAATTATCTGGTGGAAAATTTTGATTCCCTGATTAGCAGGGAACTTACGTCTTAAAAAAAAATCTCTTATCAATAGAGAAGTTGATGCAGAAAAACATTTTTACATTTTGGTTTAATTACTTATGTTCTCAAGAGGGATGATAAATTGTTTCAGAATCCTGTTTGCAAAAGTCTTTCTTTTCCTAAATGTTTTCTTATTCTCGTGCAGCCCTGGGGAAGCACACTCTAAAATCGGAGGGCATGCAAGGTTTGGGGGAAGGTTAACTTTAAGCTACTGGAATATGCTGCAGAAGCAGCCTGCTGGCGTGGGAAGAAGCACACTGAGATCTTGCCTTTGTGAAGAGGTCAGAGAGATTTTAAAAGTGCTCTAAGCCCCTTAGATAAACACAAACTTAAACTGATTGGATCTGAGCAACCAGAGGAGAGGTGCCTCTGGTGTTGCTTTTCCAAAGCAGAAGAGCAACACCAGAGGCACCTCTCCTGTGCCAGCTGGGAGCATCTACACTTAATGCACCCACTTCACATGCTACACAAGCTCTTACAATACCAGGGCCAAGTACTTGCATAGTCTGTGTAGTGAAGTGTGTGCTGCTTTGCTTGTTTTCTGGTTCTAAAGTACCTGGCTTTCAAAAAGCAAGCCACAGAACAACAGGGTTTTTTTTCTTCCTGTCTATAAAAGTCTGTCACTTCCAACCTTTCTTCTTTTTTTGAATAGATTTATTCCTTATGATCTCCCTGATGTGGTTTATCTTTGTCACCATCTCTCTGTTATACACTTTTATTATTACTAGTTAACTACCTTCATAAACTCCTCCTTTCAAACATATTTTGGATGTGACAAATATATAAAAATAAATTATCAGATTTCTATACCTGTACCAGCCAGATCCCATCTTTCGTGTCTTCTACAAGCTCATAGAAGTGCATTTCACCACTAAAGTTTGTACTGGAAACCGATTCAGAGGCCTCTTCCTCCTTGAGAGCAGAATAAAGCTCTCCTTCCATGAGGTCTCCTGAAAAAGAGACAATTAGAGAAATTCAATTAAAATGGCACTTGAGAAAGATCGCTTCATATATTCTAGTAACAGCTGAACTAACTATATTCTACATGGTTGCTCAAAGAATTTTTCAGTACGAAGGGAGCTAATCTAAAAAGTTATTATAATTCTATCTCTAGTGACATGACTATGAACAATTTGATTTCAGCTGTCAGACCACAGAAGACATTAATGTTACATTTCCGATTACACAGATGTACCGAGCACACAGAAGAATAAATGAACATCATCTAAGCCTCACTCTCTGAAAATAACAATAGCCTGTGGCTGAAAGCAATTTTAATTCATGTGTGTTTGCTTTCATTTCTCAGGAAAGTAATGTTGCAGCAACTAACTTCTTAACACTAATCATTCAAACAGACTTTCAGAATTTCAATCAATAATTTTGTACCAAAAAACCATGTTGATTGTCCCATTCCAAGTAAAAATCTCTGGTA
This sequence comes from Pterocles gutturalis, assembly GCF_000699245.1. Taxonomy (NCBI): domain Eukaryota; kingdom Metazoa; phylum Chordata; class Aves; order Pterocliformes; family Pteroclidae; genus Pterocles; species Pterocles gutturalis. Next base: position 1,852 of record NW_010099932.1, on the reverse strand, counting down.
GAATAATTTAGCTGTTGGGTTATGTTTGCAAAGTTGGAAAAAGTTCCCATAACTCCAATCCTAGTGACGTAAGGAGTAAAATCATCTGATAATGTTTCCTTTGTAATCTCATTTCCTTCTCGTGTTTTGTTTCACAATCCTTACAAACGCTGTTAATGACAACTAGCATTCTAGTAACTAATTTATTAAGTTTAAAGAAATTAAGTCTTGTCCAAAAAGGCTGTTTCCTTCAAAATATAAAATAAAAAAGTGTTACATCTGTAACTCTTTGCAAAAGTATTCATAGAATTTAGAAAAAAATTACGGAAAAATGCTGCAAAGCCTGTTGGTATGAGAAGTGTTTCCATGACATTTGCAGAAGTCGGTTAATACAGTCTGTTTGGAGTTAAACACCTCCCTGCAGCATTTGCAACCCAAACATCATGACATCATGAAAGTACCTGACAGCCAAGGAGTGAAAGTGATTGGAAATAAAAGTAAAATCACCTAATGCTTTCTACTGTTGGGGCAACAAACTGAAGAAACAACATAAATAAACAATGAACAATACAAGCAAATTAGATTTAAATGCCCAGCATTAATATAAATTATTTAAAAGAGTTAGCATTTTTAAGGTTATGGCACCCACTACATTCATCCAAATCCTTCTCTTTTTCTGTCCAGACATTGAAACCCCTCACTGCCCATCCCGATCACTGGGATTTCTCTCTCTCCTGTATCAGCAGCCCTTCGATCATCGATTTAACAGCAGCTGCTCACATTCTCCTGCTTCGCTGGCACTCCAGCTATCAACCCCATCTCCCAGACCTTGGGGCCAGCTCCCTCCGACTACTCCAGGCCAGCATCCTGACTTTTAAGACACTTCTGCCATTCCTTACATCTCCATTGCTCTTCATCCTTCACTATTCGTCACCCTCAAAAGTCCACCTTTCTCACCTGGTTTTTCTTACTTCCGAAACACCTCTCTGCCATTATCCAAGCCATCTTTTGTACACAGGATCTACTTCTGCTCCTCTTGTATAAAACCACCGTGTCCCTCGGCACCCACCCCTTCTGCCCCTCAGCTATAAAATCACCGCTTTCCTCAGGACCCATCTTGACAGCAATACCTGCAATAAAACCAGCAAATGGGGAGGGAGAGGAATACACGGAACAAGCTGGCCCGCGCTGTAAATAGTAACCCACTGCATAGATTCGGATTCTTTCCTCCTCGTTTTTCACGGCTAGACAACATTCTCTCTCATCCGTGCAACCACCAACCTCCTCATCTGACCCCAGCCTCCCCCAGCAGCCCTGCGGGACTCCTGGGGAACAGCCACGGCTCGGTGACCCGTCTAACCGAGGCCTTCCCTCCGCGCAGCCCTCTTCGGGCTTAGAACACCACGAAGGTTTTTCACGTCACCATCCCCGAGCTTCCCCCTGTTCCTCCATTTAACCGCTCCCGTGTCTCGGTCCTTCGTGGGGGAAAACCATCTCCTTTCCCCAAATTCACCCCGCAGGCGTGGGAAGCAGCGCCCGCTCCTCTATCCCAAGGGCGGCCGGAGCCCATGCGGGGGGTCACCCGGGATGGTCTTCCCCACGCGGTGGTGGCAGGGGAGCGACCTCCCTCCACGCGTGACTCAGGGCGAGGGGGGGAGCTCCACGTACCTGACTTCTCCACCAGCTCCCGCACATCCTTCTTCTCGGGGAGCCCCGAGTACCCCAAGCCCCGGCACTCCAGGATGGTTCTTAGCTTCCTAAAGCTCAAAGCCACCGGATCCACCAGCTGCGTGGCGAGAAACCCGCTCTCGTACCACGCCACGGCCTCGAACACCCGTGCCAGGACGAAGAGCGCCAGGAAGTAGAGCAGCAA
>NW_010099931.1:0-5311 GCF_000699245.1 Pterocles gutturalis | reverse complement strand
GGGTTTTTGTTTTTGTTTTGTTTTTTTTTTGTTAAGGAGTGAATTTCCTGTCTGCTTTTGTAATTTCTGGGTCACTGAAGCATTGCTTGCAGTTCCGCTGCCCCTAGGCCTGACAGACTTGGCTACTAGCTTATACAACATTAGCTACAGAGGTGAGGAACATCTCTGCACTAAATGTGTACCAGAGAACAGTGGATTTCATGACACAGGCTGACTTGTAAACACCAAAGTAGGAGTAAATGCTCTTTCCTAAAGGGGGGAAACAACAATGAGTATAGCATTGAGACAGCATTTGGATCAACAGCATGGGTAATGGACTCTTCACCTAATTGAGATTACTTCCTGATTACTGCTACTCTACCTTTCCAGGTGAGTATGTCTGTCTCAGTGTTCATGACAGCTATCCTGTATGCTCCTTGTCCAGGGCAGAAAATACAAATGTAAGAAACTGTTTTAGGAGGTCAGGGAAATTATATTTAAAGATCAGCCTGACTACACTGGTAGGTGATTGCTGCTCAGTTTGGAGAGGCTGTGCACACTTCCTGTCCCTCACTAGTGTCCAGCCTCTGACTAGCAGATGCTCTTTCAGGTTGTCATCAGGCCAATATATAAACCAAGCTGGTGAGAATGTGACAACTTAAAGGAGAACTTGGTTTGACACTGGTTGTCAGAAAGACTGATGTGGCCAGGAGAACAAGCAGAAGAGAGACACTTCGCAGCCTGTCTCTGCTTGTGTGTGACTTGCAGCCTACGTGTGGAATGCGTGTTAGCCCAAGAAGGCTACAATCCATCCATTAATGTCTAGGTTTAATGCGAACATGCCCCAGAGCTCTGTTCTCTGCAGCATACTGGGGTGGAGGGAACTCTGCTCCTGACGGAAGAGCCTGACTGTCCAGCTGACTTGTCTGAGATGACTGCAGAAATGCCTTGGTGAATGTTGGAGATGATCTTGTGCACCCATGTGATGTGTTATTTCTCTTTATCAGAAGCTGTTGAGTTATTCTGTGTGAAATGCTAGACACTGACATGTATCTGCAAGCATCCTTTAGGAATGTTCTTTAGTACTTTTTAATCTCCTTCTCTTCCATGCCTTATAGGAAGGAAAAGAGATGCTGTAAGTAGGACCACCACCATCATTGTAGTAATGAGTGTCTTGTAAGTACTCACTTGCATTAAAATGTGGCTTGACTCAAGCTCATCTTGGTCTTTATATTTGCCTGTACCTCACTTGCATGTTACCATTGCATGTAGCATGATAGATCCTAACCTAATTTGAATGTGTATATATAGGAGCACTCGGGTATAAGAGGGGAATGGATTGCCTTAGGAAGTGACACATGGAGTGAGAAGGCTGATTTGCCAAACTAGTCTACCTTGCAGGTTTACATGTGTCTGATCTATAAAAAAAATTTTAGGGTTTACTCATTCCTAGTTTTAAAGTTCCAAGAGGATACACTGTTGTCATTGCTATATAGGTTGCCATTACACAGCTTAAAGCTAACCGCCAAGAAATGTTTGAATAGATCTTTATTTTCAAGCGTGAGCACTGCCTCACACCCATTTTCTCCCAGGATTCTCTTTTCTTAGTTGTTTTTAGCCCAGACCTTGTTTCTGTAGCATTGCAACCAAAATTGGTACAGGACTTGATTTTTGTTCTCTTCTCTCTACAGTTTGCTGCTCTTGGTCTTGCTGAATATAACACTGTTTTTCAAACTGTCAAAGATAGAGCATGCAGCTCAGTCCCTCTATCATGTCCAGCTTCAGGAAGAAAGCTCTTTGAAGTAAGTTGAATTCACAGTGTTTGCTTTCTTTCTTCCTTAGCCTATGTGAGAATCTGATCTAAAGAAACAGATTTTGAACACTGAAACTTAGTGCTAAGTTTTCAAAAGCTGCTGGGGCTTGCTGCTCTTCTGTGGTCTATGCTGATATCCAGTGACACTTCTGACTGCATCTCACAGTAATAAATTTCTTCTTTGACGAGCTGTTTTTTGGAGGAGTGTTAACCTTAGCTTGCATTTATCACCCTGCTGTGACTCATCTTCTGTGAATATCATAGTGCTGATTGCAGAACCGAAGTGCTCACTTCATCCTGTGTGAACCAGGATGATCTCAAATGTAATGTTAAAGATTTATTTAGCATTTTAGCCCCCTTCTGTGAGTCTCCTGCTAAATCTTCTGTCCCTCTCAAGCTTCCATATTAGGTGCCTTTTTTATTTGGACACATGGAAGAGGCTCAGATGTTGCTTCCTCATTTGAATTATGGTATCAGCAAATAAGTTAAAAAAACATGACGTGATCTTGAGTATGGAAGCAGTGTGACCTCCCATAGCGATCTCGGAACTGATTAGAGTAACTTTCTTCATGAGAAAGATCTTGCCCTCTGAAATGTCAGAGCTTACATTGTAGACATAATGTGAGCGCATTTGTTCCTGGTGGCTGTTGCCTACAAAAGGGTGAGGCAGTATCTTCAAGGCAGCAGGGAGTGAAATTCAACTGCAAGCAGCTTTTTATGTGGCTTTTGGAAAAGGATGCTTTCAGCAGTGACGGAGCAGTGGTGGCAGAGTGCAGTTGCATTTAGAAAGGCATGGAGGTGCTTGTTCCATGTTTCTGATGTAATCTCAATCTCTTTCAGCATATCCCCAGAAATGGTATCAAAAGAGGAGATCCCTCAATATGATAAGGAACAGGTTAAACATGTGAAGGGAGTTTTAAGAGACTCAATTGAAATGCTTGAGCAGGTAGGTCTGCCAGTCTTTCCTGATGATTCTCTTTCCCAACTCAAGTTTTTTTTCCATTCTGCCATCATGCCTTTTTTTGATATTTTTCTCTTTTTTTTTCTTTCACTAGTGCTAATTAAAGTTTTCATGACTCCTTTACTTGTTTTGTCCTAGGCTTGAATTTGGTACAATGGGCAACACTCGTGTTTCTGATGTTTTGGGTTTTTTTTCCTTTGGACTAAGATTAAATATTTATGTAAATTTTCTTAAACCTGTCAAGTACTTTTATTGATGAGATGTGTTGATGCAGTTCTGAATCATAAAAAAGCAAACACTGGAGTAATTCAAAACAGAATTTTCTAAGAAGAGTCAAAGCATAATGTTAAGTCTATGCCCATCTCATTATGGGGTTTCCTCACTCAGGTTTATCCTGGCTTTTGCTCCCCAGTACTCTTCTACATACTGGTAAGAGCTTCACTTAGCCTTGGTATGAGTGGGCCACCTAATCTCCAGTGAAAAATAAATAAATTCTCCAGACCTTATGTTTCTGGGAGGCTCCACAGCTATGGAGTTAATCTTGCTTCTTCCCAGTAATTTACAGTTCCAGGCTTTTACATACTACAAATACCATATTAAAAAATGAGGTGGTTGAATGCTGTTTTCTCTCTCTGATCCTGAAGTCCAGGACTGGTAAACCCCTAGGCTGAAATTTTAACTCTGTAAGTGAAGGACAGTAGATTCATACTTTGGTTTTTACTTATATCCCATGAATGTTCTGATTTTAAATTACTTTATTAAATCTTGAAACATGATGGAAGAAATTATTATATTAGAAAAGGTGTGGAGGAGTTCACATGTACCTCTATCCATCACCAGTTTGCTCTGTGCTCTCCCACACACTAAAGGAGGGTAGAAAAAGAAGCCAATTTTGATACTCCCTGTTCAGAGGTGTCTCTGCACACAAAATTGCTATTCATCTGTTAACCATTTTGATCACAGCTTGAAAAAGCTTGAGTGCTGGAAACTTCACTGTAGAAATTAATTTCCTTGTTTCCATGTGCTTTTCAGTTTCTCTGCATACTACTGGAAAAATTCCTAATGCTGAAGTGTTAAAAGGCCTTTTGAACAAACAGTGTAAAAAAAAAAAAAGTAAAAATTCAACCAGCTTTTTCTTGCCAAATAACACTTTTCTGGAAGTCATGACACATCTTAGTGCCTGTTAGCTTGTGTTTTCTGAGGGCTGTCAATCTAAATGCATTTTGTGCACCAAAATGCACTGAGAGGGCCAGCTATTAAAAGAAAATTCATGCTTTGCTGTCATGTTCCTTAAAGTATTAGCTATGAACATTAACTGTGACTGAAAATGAGTGGAGTAGCTTATCTCCCACGCTATTGTCTGGCAAGGTGTTAAAACTTGATCATACTGGACTCTTAGTAATTATAAACTGTACAGAGTGCCGCTGTTAGGAAAGCACAGTAAGACAACTGTTTATAGAAACAGGGAGGAGGAAAATGCATGAAATCTTTAAAAGAGAAGGAGGAGGGAGACATTATTTTTCTACTATCACTCACCCATGCAGAAGGCTAATGTAAGTAATTGGGGGGGGTATGGTGGTTGTATCTTCACAGCTAAAAAGCTCCCTTTCCATGCTCCAGAGAAGCTTTGACCACTTGAACAGGACACAGAACGGCAAGACTGAGAGTTAATACCCACATCAGTTTTCCCTTCAAGGCATTGGAAGAAAAGATGTGTGTGTGAGGACTTGTGGGGTGGGGATTGGAACAGTCACCTTTGGACTCTTTACTATTTGGCTTAAAAGCTGCAAGGAATAAAGGTTTCTGGAAGAAGTAAGTTGGGCTCTGCATTCCCATCACCGGGCGATGTGTTCTTCTGCCAGCCCTGTGTCTTGGGGAGTCTCGCTTAGGAACAGCGCAGAGCTCTCAAATCCTGTGGTGAGTGAGGGAGGGCCATTGTACCGCTGGTTAGCGGATCTGCAGATTTTGGAGGAGAGGAGAACACCCTCAGCAGAGGGCTAGGCTTCTCTTGAATTAAATTATAGCTTTTTTATGTTAACCTAAATGACCATCCGGGATGAGTGTTTCTGAGAAAAAGAACAGGTACTGGTTTTACAGCCACAGGATCTTTATATGCTTTTTTTTTTTAACCACAGGGACCTTGTAAAACATGTCACCATCTTTAAGAATTAATATTTTTATGATTAATTAACTGAACGGGAACATGCTTGATACTTCTTTGCTAAATCTCTTGCATACGGCGAGCTTTGGCTGACTGCCTCCTGCCATATGCTTCTACCTCTCCCAGAGAAATTTCATCCTTTGGTATTTTCCCTGCCTCCAGGGCTGCTCTTCATTTCTTTAGCACAGTGTGCCCGCCAACACTGAAACCCCTTGTCTTCTTCTGGCTTCAGGCTTTTTGTAGGCAGCCTCAGAGAAGGAAGATGAAAATAAAAATTGGCAGCAAAGGACCTGACACCATCCTTCAGCCCCAGGGCAGTGCTGGCTGGCATATGCTTGGTGGACGCCTTGTAGGGTGCAGACAGCCGAGCTTCTCTGGCTACAGCCCCGCTGCGGGG
>NW_010099930.1:37891-51739 GCF_000699245.1 Pterocles gutturalis | reverse complement strand
CCCAAACCATTCTGTGATTCTATGCTTATTTCAACTCTCCAAAAAAACCAAACCACCCAATATTGCACTAAATGGCAGAAGGAAGGGCACTTTTTCCTGAGGATCACTGCCCCTGGCCTTCAAGGCTGAGGATGGCTTTCACCTTTTGAGGCAGGGCAACACCGTGCTGCACCGAGTTCCAGGATGTTCTTAGTAACCCAGCGTGGCTCTCTAGGGATCCAAAGTCCACCAGTCTGGAGGCCAATCAGTGTTCACCAAAAGCAAATAATCATTAGTCTGCTTTGAGCTTTTCATTTCAGTCCTCAGAAAAAAAAATATGAAAACCAGTTTAACTGAAACATAAGGAGACAGAGTAATGATCTGGAGTGTAAGCAGTATCCTTACAATGGATCAGTGCTCCTTGTCTTTCAGCACACTATCTCTACTGGAAATGGGACCAGCTACCAACCAAGATAAATTAGTGGAATATATTATGCAAATATTAGTAATACCTATTTCTTGATATAAAGCATCTAGAAACTGTAACATTTTTCTCCAGCTAAACCATGCAAGAGAAACAAACATTATGCCAGCATTCATACAAGAGTTCCAAATGGTATGAGCTTAGAATTGTAATAAAACACATTATCCTTCACAATAATCTTTAAAAAAATAAGATTTTAATGAAAGAGTTTAATAAAATAATGTTAAATGTTGAAACGTATTTTTCTTTGGTGGAATTAAATAGAATGTTTTCATCCTTTAAAATTAAGTGCACAAAAAAAATCTTAATTTTAGGACCACCAACTGTGATCACACTAACAGCCAAGGAGTTGATGAAATAGGATATATCATTGTAATTCAAGGGTCTGCCTCTTGTTCTTCAATTTCCCTCTTGTAGTTACATTGTTAAGTGGGTAAAACCTTTTTTTTTATTTTTTTTTTCATGACAGATACTTCCATGACATTTGTTTCATGGACAACCAGCTCTATAGTGTCCTTTTGTGACACCTGTAGCTACACCAATGTTGAAAACAACCTGGAAACTGATTTAATAAAATATGCAGCATTAACTAGCTACCAGGGAGAATTTCAGATTGTATATTTGTGTATTTTTACAATTGTTTATCAGGTTTGTACACATATAGAAAATCAGTTGCTTAGACACTGAGTCCATGAGAATGCCCTATGTAGATATAATGAATGAATTCTGTAAACAAATGCCTCTGTGAAATAAATTATTCGATCATTTTGGCTGACAGCTTGTCCTTTATCCAATGCTTCAATGGAAAGCAGAAGAAGATGCAACCGGAGTAGCCTTGTAACATAACATATGCAAATATTTTCTGAGCTATTTGGTGGCAATTTAAATGCCCTTAAGCATGCAGACTGATGGGCTTGGTAATTGTTTTCCCAGTCGTTTGGGAATCCTCTAATCATTCCTTAAATTTTACATCAGTAACACAGTGCTCTCTCGTCAGCTCACACTTTTGTGCTGCTCTGGGGACCGTGGGCAGAACTAGCTGCTGATGTAACTCCAAATTTCCCTGCAAAGAACATGTGCGCAGACAGCTCTTGGTTCGGTGGAGACGTTGCCTACATGTGAACAATGAATATTAACAAGTCACTTCCCGCTGTGCAGATTTAGGTGGAGTTGCTTTGAACTGTGGAAGAGATGCCGGTATTTTCTGTATGGCGTTTATATATCCGTTGAGTAAATCTGAATGGCACTTAGGGAATACAAATTTGGATGAAAGGAGCTATAGAAATTGAGCTGACGCAGTGAATCTAAGTAGAAATTAATTCATTTTTCATGAGACAGATATCTTAACAGGTGAGTGTTTTCCTGTAACCCACTCAGCCTCCTTTCACATTTTGCCAAGAGACAGTTTAGTGAGTTAGGTGGTGTTGGGTTAACAGTTGGACTTGATGATCCCTGAGGTCTTTTCCAACCTTAATGATTCTGTGAATAGGCTTCACAAGATAAATCCCAGCAACTTTATCAGTTACCAAACTGTCTCTTCATGTGACTGACAAAGAAAATAAAAATGATTGAGAATCAATTGTTCTTGTAAAGCTCTTAAAAGAACCATCTGCAGCCTTCCAGCAGTTTTATTCAGCTATATGACACCAGCCAGCTGTGGCCTTTAGTTATTAATTAGATTTATTAGTTTTCAATATGTCTTCATTTATACATTGAATACAGTGGAAATCAGTAGGACTATACACTCATCCCTTTCTTCATCAATTGGTCAGACCCAGACAACAAGCATCTTCACCACTGTCAGATCTGGAACCACCTTAGATGGAATGTCACCAGTGGCACCTTGACTTCGGCAAAACTGTCACCAACTACAAAAACCAGATTTAACCTCCTGGTGGGGAAAGCTTGTGCCTGTGGCATCCATCCAACATGTCGCAGTACTCACACTTTGGAGAAGTGGCTGTAGCACATCAGCATAAAGGTTCATCTCGCCCGGTACCCTGCCATGAGAGATGGCAGTGAGTGAGTGCCTACCTAGAGGTTACACAACAGTAACTACTCTCTGATAGACTTTCCCAGCTCCAGAGGTTTGTGGCAGAGAGATTTCCTGAACCAAAAATGTGATCCCTGTAGTTAAACCCCGCCTCGTGCTTCTATTTTCCATTCTAATTTATCTGATTGCTCTTCGACACTGTGTAAATGTTCACACATCCACAGCTCCCTGTTGCAAGGAATGCTTCGGCTTAATGATGTATTGTGAGAACTCAGCAAGTCCGGTCTGCAAAGGGCAAACTCAGTTCCTAAGAGACTTCTCTGCTAGCCTGGCCTTTGGAAAGGATTTAGGGCGAATTTACTGCGACGGACTCCCGATGATTAGGAATGCCATCTTGTAAGTTATCTGGGATTAGATATCTGCAAAGAAATTCCTGAAATGAGAGCTACAGGACGTAGATATGCCCCTGCACTGGACTTTTCGGTGCTTCCTTGCCAGACAGTCCAGGTGATGGGACAAGTCACCAAGAGCAGAGGATGCCTGGGACTGAACAGAGGGCAAAGCTCGAGCAGCAGAACCTGAGCTGGCAGTGTGAGAACTGAAACCAAGCTTGGCTCAGCTTGTGGACCAATATTAATCACCTGGGAGCTGGGGTAAAGCAAACTGCAATGGGAACAAACCACATATATGCTGCTATTCATGGAAATTTGTAACTTTAGTCTTCTTTTCTTTTTCTTTTAACTGAAAAGACTGTTAGGCACTGAGGCTCTTCCTCACAGAAGAGCTAGAAATAAGGATCTCATATAAATGGATTAATGTAATGTATTTAGAAATGAAAAGGATTAAGCTCTTGCTAAATTATTTAGGTCTACTTATGAATATACATGCAAGTACAGACAGAGCTTTTTTTTTTTTACTTGAAGCTTCGTTGTCTTTCAAGTAAAAGAAAGAAAAAAACCCCATATCAAATAAGGATGAAATTGAAATCCTTCTCCCTTATTTAACTGAGCCTTTGCTCTGTAAACAAATGTGACCCCTGTTCCGCATGGGTGGCATTAAAGATGCTGATTTCTGCATTCAGCTCCAGACATTTTTTCACTTGAGTTACAGGAAATGAGATGGGAACTTCTCCGCAGATAAAAATTTAATTCCACTGTGATTCAAACACATTGTAAAGATGACTGGATTTCCACACAGCCAAAGCTGTGAGCCACCGTGAGATCACTGGTGTATCTATAAAGGCCAGTCATGCTGAGACAGTGACATGTGCATATATTAACACATCCCAAGATCACAGTTAAGATCTGAATCTGAAGAATTTCAGGCTGAGGGATGCATAAATATATTACAAGAAAGACAGGAGGGCAGTGACAACCAAAATTATATTTGTAAAAGGGCTTCTTTCTAACTCCATGCTACAAGCACTCAAAAACCTCAAATACTCACTCTAGTGATTGAAATATTCCTAATTTTACCATCTTCAACATGATGCTAGAAATATCTGAGCAGGAACATTTCAGCCTTTTCATTTGAATAGCAGAGTAAGGAAATACGAATGCAACTTAGTCATTACAAAAAGATTAGTTCAATGATCTTCTGAGCAGTTTAAATGATGAAGCATCAGTAATTGTGAAGGTGAAATACAAAGAAATAGCTTTCACTGAATATGCATTCATATGTGTTCTAATTCACATTGTTAGAATGTAAAACAAACTGAAAATTGTCTTACGCGACACACAGAAAAATCAATATGGTACAAGCTGACATTTTCTGAGAAAAATGTTCCGTTTTATCCAGCATCTTGTATGTTGATTTATGACACTTTCTGTATCATAAATCACAACATGTTGTAGGCAATATTATTTTGGTACCAGATAAAGATGTCAAAGAACCTCCTACATTGGCATTGTTATATGTTATTTCAGAAATATAACTTACATCTCCCACTGAATCTACCACAGAGCAAGAGAAGTTCTGAGAGATTTACTTTATGCTCTAAGAGATGAGAAGGGTTGGCTTCTCTTGCTGCGACCACTCAACCCTCCACTCAGTTTTACCTGAAGACAGGTATGCTACTGAGCTAGAGAGATAACAGGATCAGCCCCATTCATTGACCATGCATGGAAAGCAAGTGGTCCAGAAGCAAGTGGTCCAAATATTCAAGTGTTCATTTTGACAAATCAATTGCGGTCATTTTTTGATCTGACAGGATATGAAAATTACAGATATTTTCATGTAGTGACTGAAAATAAAAAGCAACCATCCTTATTCAATAAATACTATCTAAACTTCAGCAGGTAGAGCTTTAGAAACCCTAAGAAGTCGTGCAAGAAATTTTATAAAGACTTGAAGCCTAAGGATTTTTCAGTTTTCCTCATCTCATTTCCCTGATCAGTAAGTGGGACTAAAAGTCTTCAAGTCTCAATACAACTGTCAGTCTAAGCAGTTATTCTAGTCCAGCTCCAATGTGTGGAATTTCCTCTTCTAAATCCTGCTCCTCCCAAAACCAACTTTATATATTTTGGCTTACCATAGCGTCATGCTGTGGGTATAAGAGAAGGGAAAGCTTTAGCGCATCAGCCAACCAAGTAGAATAGATGCTCCCCTGTATAAATGTTTCAAAATTTGTTACTCAAACTCAAAATTCCAATGTTGTCTTAAACCTTCAGCCAACATATTCCTTGGTGCTAGGGAATTTATGTAGTTTTAGACAGCTCTGTTCATAGCACAATTCCTTTTAATTATGTCATAATATCACATGTCCTGATATTATGGATACTCCATGGAAGAGTACAAAAGCAATGCAAAAAATAAACATAGTTGCTTTTACTTGAGTTAGGCTTTTCCCATTTACAATATATATATAATGGTGGGAGAACAAGAGACAAGAGTCGTAAATTGAAACAGGGAAAATTCCAACTGGATGTAAGGGGAAAAAAGAAATCACTGTGAGGACATAATGCAATGTCCATTTCAGAGGTGTCCAAGACCCAAATGGACAAAACCTTAAGCAACCTGGTTTCCATCCAGTATTGATCCTGCTCTGAGCAGCAGGCTTGACTAGAGACCTCAGGAGGTCCCTTCCAACCCCAAGGAGTGCCTGATTCCATGAATCCATCCGATGCTCATAATTTTATTTATATATATATATGTATATATATAGGATTTACTTCACTTTCTGTTTTTAAATACTGTAAGAACATGATAGAAATACACGTAACAGTAGCTGATTTATACTCCCAAGAGAAACAAAGGATCAAGAAAGGGGTGTCAAGATTGGCTCTCTTGAAATCAATGGTATCAAATCCTATGAGTAATGTCAGATTTAGGATTTAATTTAATCTGTTACTTTGATAAACACTCACCACAGAAGTGCAAGCTGTTCATATGCAAATACTAAACATCATTATGCATCAAAAGAGTGTCAAAACTCAGCAATCAAGCTTTAAAGGAAATACATACTCATCCATAGCAGACGTTGGAGGATGGGGAAAACAAAGAACTCCATTTAGTCACCAAAACTTTGGATACCTAAGTTTGGAAATGTTTGTCCTATCATGAGAGTCAATTTATGAATCTGCAAAATTATCGTATGATGACAGCTGTAGAAGGAATCACCAGGCAGTGATGTTGTGCTACATTATAAGACTCTCACCTTGACAGTATTGCTAGTCTTCAGATTGTATATGTGAGTTTAGAGTGCAATTTCTTGATAAGGAAGATGGAATGGGGATAAGGTTTTAGGAAAAACCTGAATACATTAATTCAGTCTGAAACGACAAAATAATTATCTGGTTTTTAATGGCCACCTCTTTTAAAATTAAACACATTTAAAAATTCTCTAGACTGTATGTCAGCAACTTGTCATTCAAACAGAAACTGACCTGCAAAATTTTCAAGCTGAAAACTAGGAAATTTTCTGCAATTATGTTTGCTGTTAGTTCAAATTTCAGCTTGATTGCAGTTGGAAATTCCTTCAGATATACAATCCGTGTGCATCAGGTCCTCATGCTTTGCTATCACAAATATTATGAAAAAGACATTTGAAGCCTGAATAATGAGATTTTGTATGAAGGAATATGAAAACGAGATTTTCATAAGCTCATTTGAAAAGCAACATTTCACATACATTATGCTGGATGGCAGTCTGTCTCATTCAAAAAAAGAAGAGGAATAACGTCTTATATAAGTAGTTATAATTAAACAAGTACATGAATTTTCGAATTGGGTATACTTAACAAGAGATAAGCCATCATTCATTACCAATTCAGTTCCTAATATTCATGGACGTTTTCTATTATTATTTACCTGTTTTTCAAAATTATCTGGTGAAAATTAGTTGCAGTTTTGATAACATCAACGAGCAAATTACTTTCCAGGATGAAAAACATGTAAAAACTTCATCACATCAACATATTTAGGTATTTCGCTATCTCTTAAGAAAGAGGGCAATCATTCTTTATTTAGCTATTAAATTAGTTTTATTGTTGCAAGGAAATTATATAAAGAGGCTACAAAAATTAGTATTCCATTTGGACGATGCTGTTTTGCATAAAAAGCTATTTCACAAGAATGTGCAAATTCTGCCAACATTACAAAACATTTTCTTCAAAAACTTCAGAATTAGAATGTAGTATTTAATTCAGTGTTGTTTCATTTTATGCTGACCTCTCATTTGTTTATGTTATTTGCTGTTTCACTACTGAAACAAGATATTTCAATATTTGACAATTTATCTTAAAAAAAAAAAAAAAAAAACTGTCTTTGAAGCGTTTTGAAGAACGTCAGCTTTGCCACTTTGTTGAGGACGAAAATTATTTTCCAAACGTGAGAACTTCCAGACAGGTAGAATTTCTGTTTTCCTACCAAAGCTAGCAATGAAGCCTAGCGTTCACAACAATTTAATATATTAATGTTTTTTCTGCTCCGTATGAGCACAAATACCTTCAGCTGATGGTACATGCCTCCAAATCAGAAGAACCCAGCAGAGGCTGGACAAGTGTCTACACATCATCTTCTCCACTGCACACACAAGCAGTTTCACATGACCAATTTCCTCTGCATCTCCAATGCTAGAGAAAAAGTTTTGAAAACATATATGATATCACCATGGATAAACATTATAGTGGAGCTAGACCAAAACAAAATTAAATGTCAAAATTAAGTAGCACTTTCAGCCTGCGGAATGTGCATGTATCAAGAATACATGTTATCTAGAATAAATACTACCTAAAATATCTTGAAGAACAGTTCTCAGTATGATGCTTATATTGAAGAAAGGAGTTTCTCCTTGCCTCAATCATGGATTGACACTGTGCCTCTCCTATGCTCCTGCTATGAACGTTTCTGTCAAGGACATGAGGGAAAGCGTGAAGTCGCTAATGAAAATCACAAGTTCGAAAAAAAAAAAAAAAAGGTAAGAAATGCTAAATAATAACAAAAACTGAGTAATTTGCTGGAATTACTGAGTTAAACATTCTGAAGAGATTGTTTGAAAACAGTCAAAACTAAAGTTATGTATTCTCTCAGAAAAAAACCCCAAACCAACAAAGCCAGCCAAATCCATAGAATGAGGAGCTCATCGTGAGATTTAGATAAACATAAGAAGGTCACAGCAGACTAGCAACTTAAGGTGAGCTTCTAGTATGCGGTTTTGTCAAATGGGCTATTAAGATCCCTGGGTAGATGTAGTGGGCACAAGTAAAGTATGATTGTATGTGATCGATAGGATGAAAACCAGAAATTGATACGTATTCAGATTCTCACATATGTAGAAGATCTTAAAAAAGTTAAAAGGGGGAGAAAAGAACCTCAAAAATGACATAAGGATTACAGAAATTGTTTATGGTAAGAAATTAAAAAAAATTCAATCTGTTTATCTTACCAAAACAAAGCTGAAGAGATGACTTGGTGATAGTATAGAAGTATTTTTTGACCAGTGACAGAATAAAAGCACCTTTTTATCCATCTCTTTCATTCAGTCGCTAATACATATGTGTATCCTCCACATTTGCAGGCACTTGCACAGCTTTGATAATCACCCTTGCTTCTAATAATCTACTGGGCAGATATCAAAAATTGTTGAAGAATCAAGAAGACAAATGTTTCTTGTTTGGATGTTCCTTTTTCCCTAGACTGTTGTTCCCTGATCTCAGAAAAAGTAAGCAGATTGACATTTTGAGGTAGACAGGGACAGTTTAATTGACAACCTGGAAGAGTGAGGAATTAATGACACATGAGCACAATTAATTTGTGTTTCTTTTTTTAAAATTGTCCATTAGAATATCTCAGGAAACTGTTCAATTAATAGCAACACAGTGATCGGAATTGTGATGGGTTAACCCAGGACAGGATTTAAAACCACTTAGAGCAAATGCCAAAAAATACCAATTTCTCACTACCACAAGTAGTCATTTCAGAACTACTGTAAACTATTCTGTCTCAGATCTAGTTAAATTTACAACTGCACAAGACTAATAGTCTGCACTCATGTTGATGATAATACCTACACAGTTACTCAGCAGTTCTAAGCTGATAGGAAAATGTGAAAGATTTTTTTCAGGCCTTCTTTGTGGGTTTTGGTTTTGTTTTTTTTTTGAGTTGCTGATACATAACTAAAAAACTAGGATAGAATTAATATTCGGTCAAGACTTGATAAACAGATACTTTATTCTGTACTTCACTATCATTTCTCTGCATCCTGCCCATAACTCTGAAGGATTTCCTTAGGAGATTTGAGAGCTGTGTCTAGGTTTTTGGAAACACCATCTATCTCATACTCAGTTTGAAACACAGTTTTGCGAAGTGTGGAGGCTAAATTATCTGCTGTTTTGTGATCCGCCTCAGCACAGAATATATGAGATTTGCCAGGGATAGAACAGCTGTATTTTATATCTGCTTTCCCCTGGCTCTTTGCAAATGAGTTTAGTTGTTCAAGGTGTAAAGCGGTAGAGAAATAAACTATACATGGCTTAACTAGGAATCCCAGTGGAATTAATGTTTGTACCTCACTGTTTCCCCTCGTACTCCCCCAAGAGGTATTTCTGTGGTGAAAACTTGCGTAGCTGAATTGTTTCTAAGAATGAAACAGTTGTGACATGTTAGTCTTGCCTGTCTTAGACATGTTTTAGACACGGTGACTTGCCTGTGCCCTCACTGCAGCAAGCAGCACCACTTCTATTAATTTAGTTGAAACACAGAAAGCACATGAGTGGATTGAATCAGTTTGCCACGTGGCCAAGAGCTCTGACCCCACTGCAAAGCAACACCATGTTTCAGAGAAATGTTCAAGAGACCTTGGAAGAAGCAGTTATGAAATTCCAGGGGAGGTTTAGGCTGGATATTAGGAAAAATTTATTCGCTGAAAGAGTGATCAGGCATTGGAACAGGCTGCCCAGGGCAGTGGTGGAGTCACCATCCCTGGAGGGGGTCAAGAAACGTGTAGATGTGGTGCTTGGGGACATGGGTTAGTGGGTTGGGTGGTGTTGGGTTGACAGTTGGACTTGATGGTCCTTGAGGTCTTTTCCAACCTTAATGATTCTGTGATAATTCTGTGATAATTCTACTCATTCATGCCCCAAAACATTACAAAAATGTAGAGCTTGTCAACAACTCTTTATTCCAAACCTCTCCTTCAGTAATTTTGGAACTTCTCATTTTTTCAATATAGGAAGAAAAAATGAACATCATATGGAGGATCAGAGCAGTAGACTGTAGCCTTTTAAAAACAAATGCAGAACATGCCTCTTGCATTCTGATTTCATTCAGCAATCTGCAATGCACAAAATGTAAGCTTTCAGGAAGATCCTGAGTACAAGACTGGCTACAGACAGGCAGTAATAAGAAAGTAGCTCCCAAGTTGGTAGTGAAATCACCTCAGCATCATCTAGGCCATGATGTGGTAAGCACCTTTCAGAGACATTTTAAACAGGAGTTGGGCTAGACCCAATGATGCCAGATGGAGGTAATTTATTACTTGTCTGAAAGATCTTGCGAGAGAGGAATGAGTTTTCTTCACACAGATAGCCTAGAGCTTCACCTCCTAAAGAACAAAAATATTTGCAAAAAAAAAGGGAAAAGCCCTCAAGCTCCATGTGATTTGTACCATACTCCTTCACATCACTTCGTCCACCTAACAAATGCTAATATGCTTGAAGCACACAAGTGAAGAACCAGTTCGGGGTTGCACTGCTAAAGGTAGCACCTAGGGGAAGAAATATGGCTGTTGGCACTTAGCCAATGCGTTCACTGGGCTTTGGCAGGATTAGCTAAATTATGAAGAGAGGCTGTCATCTGAAATGATGTCAGTGGTGATAAGTTTTTTTGAAAGAGGCAGAAAAAAAACCCTGATCTCAAGAGATGTTTTGACTGTACTAATTAACTACCATTCTTTTATTAGAGAAGAATGGGCACAGCAAAATAACGGCTATTCAGATCCCTCTCAATGAAAGCTGAAGTAGCTGGTTGGAACAAGCTCCATTTAAATCTAAGGTTGGATCAGCACCGAACAGAGACATGAGACAATCCACAACAGCTTCATTCAGATAAGTGTCCCAAACTTTGCCCAAGTGTATCAGCAGCTTAGTTCAATTGGCGTGGGATGCTCATAACTGCAGGATTTCTCCTAAGAGATGTGTATTTGTCTGCTCCAGTATTCACAGCAGCCCTTCAGAGATAATTTTTGATATGACTCTTGTACATGTTTTGAACAGTAGAGATCCAATTCCTACTTCATACTGTTGGAAATGACAAGTAACCTTCTTGAATCTGCCTGAGTTTTACTGATGTCAAGCTTGCAGGAGAAGAGATTGCACACCAGGAAATAAAATTAAATACACCATGAAAAGAGGAAGTATCTGGCAACATCAGAATGTCCACTGCTGATCTAGAGTTACATCAGATACAGTTCTGCAAAGTACTTCTTTTCAGTAACACTCAGTAAGCAGATGTTTGGTGAACTAATGACATTTTACAAAGATTTATTTTTAAATGTGTATTTCAAATTATTTCTAAATGTGTATTTCAATTTGTTTTTTTAAAAAAGGTCTCTTTAGGTGATTTCTTTTTTCAGTTAGATTCCACTTAACATCATACTGTCAACACCTGCCTGCAAAGGAAGCGAACCTAAATTTATAACTGCAACCCCCTGCTTATGTTATAGCAACCTAAACACAAGGGTAACATCCCACCTATTACCTTAGGAAGACTAGAAGCAAAACCTCATCCCAGCTAATCTGCCGCAGTCGAAAGAATGAACAGATGGGCTTTCCACAGCCCCACAGAGCTTAGCACAGCCTGAAGCCACTGGGAGGATTTGGGAAGGCAGGCTACTGGCAACACTTTACCAGCAAATCTCACACGGGAAGCCTTCAAGCAAAGGGGAGAAATGCTGGGTTGCATAAGGTCACCTGAATGCTGGTGAATAATCACAGAGGTGGCCTTACCCACAGCTGGCCCTTAAGCCTGCAACTGGGCCTTAAGGTTTGTTGCTGAAATACAGTTTCTGTTAAGACAAACTTCTGTTGTAATATCTCCTGTTCCTCCAGCCAGCTGTTGCACTTCTGATATCTTTGAAAGGCAATTATCACACTCAACACTGTGGTTATTCACTAACATTGGGAAATGGAAAGTTATCCCTTCAAAGGGAGCTTTCATCCCATGGATAATATGGGTGAAGATGGGCATGACTGAAAGAATGAAAGTCAGTTTTCCCTTTACCAGCACTGTCTGGGGCTGGATGAGGCACGATATTCCCTGAAAAGTCTTCAGCATTATCTCAAAACTGAGAATTTTGACATTTGACCCTGAGTCATACCCCCACACGCCTCAATGCTTTCAGTAGCAAGATGCTGGAGAAGATTTTATGTGGGCTTGTTCATTCAGCATGTTTTCTACTTCCCTGGTCCACGGACACAGAGTCGGCAGATTGCTTTAATGATATACTATCACAGAATCATAGAATCACAGAATCACTAAGGTTGGAAAAGACCTCAAGGATCATCAAGTCCAACCGTCAACCCAACACCACCCAACCAACTAACCCATGTCCCGAAGCACCACATCTACACGTTTCTTGAACCCCTCCAGGGATGGTGACTCCACCACTGCCCTGGGCAGCCTGTTCCAATGCCTCATCACTCTTTCAGTGAAGACATTTTTTCTAATACTCAGCCTAAACCTTCCCTGGCACAACTTGAGGCCATTTCCTCTTGTCCTGTCACTTGTTACTTTAGAGCAGAGCCCAGCACCCACCTCACTGCACCCTCCTTTCAGGCAGTTGTAGAGAGTGATGAGGTCTCCTCTCAGCCTCCCCTTCTCTAGACTAAACAACCCCAGCTCCCTCAGCTGCTCCTCGTCAGACCTGTGGGAAGGGGAAGAATCAAGCCCACAAGCCAAGAAATATTTCATTTTAAAACATATCTCCAGAAGGGCATGCAGAGGCTTATATAGAGTAAGAACAATAAGGGAATAATTTTGAACGTACAGGCCTACATATTATATATAAGGTCACATAGCAAGTCAATAGCAAAGGCAGGAAGGCAAAACTCTTGTTTCTTGTCACATGTTCACTCCAACTGACAATGATCCAACTGTGGGTGACACAAATCATAAGGCCTTCAGAGGTTAAAGTGCAAATTCAGTTCAGATGCCAGTAATTTTATATATATATAAAAAAATATGGGATGATCTCTTTCCTAGTTAAACATTTTCATGATCGTAGAGACAGAAAGCTCTGCAAGCTGATTACTGCCCAGAAAAGAATAATCTCAAAGTAATTTTGTTACATCATAACAGTGTGTGATCAAATTTAGAAAAGGAAAAAACTTACCACTTTTTTTTTTTTTTTTTAAGGCATTTGTGAAAAGTCTTCATTCCCCTGCCTTCAAATGATTACCATCTCACCCTTTCATACTGTGGTCAGAAATTTCTGGTAGATAACGGCACTTTTAAACAAAGAAGCTTGCCTTAGGCAGAATTGTGAAAATCTGCGAGCTCTGTTGTCTTTTGGCTTCCCCACGATTAAAGCTGGAAGGAGATCCAGGGCTGTGGTCCATTTTGTCTGTTAGCAGTCAGAAAGAAGACTCCCTGCAGACTATTTTTCACAGGTCAGCCAGTCTAAATGATAATTTACATGATGATAACGCTATAAAATGCTTGTAGGTATAAACCATTCGGTTTGTTTGAATAAACTGGTTGTCTAAATCAGTCTCCGCATCTTTTAGGAGAGTAAAATCCCTGGCTCAGAGCTAAGAAAAAGTTTCGAACAGCTTAAGCCAGCAACAGTCTCTGTATCCTTTACTCTTTGCTTCATTGTACAGTCCTGTCCATAGGCATTTCCTTGCCAGGAACGAGTTAAGTAAAAGAAACCCACCAAACATCAAGACCTCAAACC
>NW_010099930.1:31155-37860 GCF_000699245.1 Pterocles gutturalis | reverse complement strand
TGCTGATCATTTGTCTTTCTTCCATAGGAGGGAAGTGAGGGCAGCCTCCAGTCTCTTCCTCACAGAATTTATAACTATCATTTCTAGGACTTGGAACTGCACAGGAATCAATACAGTTATAGGCAAGAAAAATGTTCAATCCCACACTGGAGATCCCACACAGCTAATGGAAGATGCTTTTTACAACTAAAATAAAGACAGGGAGAAAACCCATTTATATCACACACATTCCCGTACCGTGGCTTTGAGTAAGATGTAATATCGAAATTCTGGGGGAAAAAATACTGCATTATTTCCATGCCACCTCCTAATCTCATATTATTTTGAAATACTGATGTATATCTACACTGTTTTAATAATTTTCCACATTCTGTAACCAAGTGTAAGATTGAATGAGATGACACAAATTATTACAAAACATATTGAACAAAGTGTTAACTTTGCAGACTGATAAAATGAAGATTTCCACCCAGCAAAAATATTTCCTAGAGACAGTCAGAGCAGTGAGGAGTGTAAGCACTGTGCCCAGAACTAGCAGTTTACAGATCTGGATGAAGTCACAATAGATGTCTGACATCAGTCCTGAATTAGTCACATCATGTGTTCTGAGCATCTTTGAGATAACACGGATAAATCATCGTACAATAAGTTCTGCTGTACTCACAAACCAAACAGTGCATTTGAACAGTTCATCATATTAAGAGAAGCATGTCTTCACTGCTTTATTTTCTTGTTTCTAAGAATGTAAAAAAATGCTTTTTTTTAGGTCTCTTTTTTTTTCTTTTTTTTTTATTTGCTATTAATGAAATTACACTCCTCACAATAGATGTAAAGGCAAAATAGACGCCAAACAGTACAAAGGCTTAAAACTCTGTCTTCTTGCTACTGATCTGATTAGTTATAAACTGATGGAAGCATAAAAAAAGAAAGAAAGAAAGAAAGAAAGAAACAAAAAGAAAAAAAAATTATTCCAGCTCTAACATATAAAAGACTTCAAATAAGTTTCAGTTCCTATACTGTCTCTGGGTTCCACTAAAAATCTCTTTAACTATATTTTCAGTGATTTTGATCCATGAAGTCTGTCATAAATAGACCCAGCAAGGTCATTTTCAGATGAAAGTGTTTCTTTTGATGCGAATAATTTTTAAGATGAGTGTCTGTAAGTGCAAAGCTTTCAAGTTACAAGAATTTTGTACTGCACACCATCCACATTTCCAAAGATTTATTTATTTTAAATTATTTTCCCCCTTCTTCCTAGCTGGTTACATCTTCTTCCCCAAAAGCTACCTAAAATTGGCACAGTTCTGGCTTTTTAATGACTCTTTTTCTTTCTGATATACTGTATCACCAGCACATTGGGAACACTTCAGATTGTTCTGGAACACAGAAATCCTTTTGTCATTAAGGAGTTAGCACTGTTCTAGGTTTGACTAGAAATTGAAAGAGACTTAAAAAATCTTTACCTAAACCCAAGATTTGGTCCTGAAAAATTCAAGACTGTCTTTCTAATGTGATTTCTTAGGTTAATTATATCGTAAGAACTCAAATTTCTTCTGGTTTCTATAATTATAACATTAAGAAATTAATTCTAGAGACAGGCATATGTAATGGAATCTTAATTACAATGTGTTTAGAAATATGCTGATGGATATTTTGCATCTATAACAATTAGCAAATTTATCTTCATTGAAGACCCCCCGCCCCCAGACCAGCCCTTTCATCCTCCGCTCACCACCGAACCACATTTCTTCCTGCATTTTGCCCTGCGGTATCCAGTCCCATGCTGTCTCTCAGCAATGCCAAACAGCGTTTCTCAGCCCAGAAACCCTCCCTTTCCCAGGATGCAAATTTAAAGAAAAACAGGGCTGTGATCCAATAAAGCCAACATCAGGTAGAGCTAGAGAGAAGTGGTGATATTTACACTCTGTCTCTACCCTTCACTTTTAATGAGGAAATGCTCCCAGGGTGAAGCCTGTGACAAGCCTTTGTGGGCACCTATGGAGTAGGCGTTATCTTCACTTGTCTGACATAGAAGGTGTTGCACCTTCCCATGGCCAGGAACCTGCTGTTAATTGCTTAGTTTGTTAGGATGCAGCCGAAAGCTATGTGGTTTGTTTTGTTTTTTTTCCTAAAAGAAAACTTCCTTGCCCTCCAGCCTCCCTTCTCCACCACGTCTTTCCATAACAAAGCAACCTCCAGCACTCCTGCCAGCCCTGATGCGCTGCTACAACTAGTAGTGGACACATGGGACCCTTTTCATCTCTGGAAGGGTTCAAGGCCAGGCTGGATGAGGCTTTGAGCAACCTGGGCTGGTGGGAGGTGTCCCTGCCCATGGCAGGGGGGGGCACTGGATGATCTCTAAGGTCCCTCCCCACCCAAACCCTCCTGTGATTCTATGATTCTGTGACCCATTGCTTTGATGCACAAACAACTTGGGAACTGCTTTTTCAATGAATACTCAAAAACCTTGCTGCCTGTCCTGTTTGACATTTACCTGCACTATTCATGGGATAACGCGTGTTTTCAATCTGCAGAGAAATATCCTCCATGCATGCATGGAAAAAGCAGATGTCAGTAACCACAGCGATGTGTGTACAAGGGAAGAAGGAAGATCTGCTTTTGGGAGGAGGAAATCTACCCAGGAAATGCACCAGTGCTCCCTGCTCCCCTTGAGTGTGGATGAGGGGAGAGAATATATCTGAATTTTAATAATACTTTCTCCTCTGCACTGTTATACCTCCTCTGAGGGAGATGAAGGGGACATCTACGATCTGCCAAGGTTCCCTCCTCCAGTGCCTTGCCCAACACCACTATCTGCATGTGCTGCATGATAAGTACGGGGAGACAAAGGTACTTCAGGAACTGTGGTTTGCCAGAGGCAGAAGGGAAGCGTGTGACACCCACATGAATGACCCTTACAGCAAATCCTTACAATATGTATTTTTGGGTAGTTGAAGTCTTTCGAGCTGTTCCCCATGTTTGAGAAAAGAATGACTGCGAAAAATCCTTTTAGTGAGCCTGGGAATTCCTGCATTATTTGAAGGGAGAGAAAGGAGTTGCAAACCTTGAACAATAAGCTTGAAAAGGCAATAGCACAGAAAAACCTTCACTTTTTATTTTTTACCTCAAGTTATTTTTTAGTTATTTACTAAAAACCAATAAACTGAACTTTTTTTTTCCCCCCCCCCATACTAAAAACCAATAAACTGAACTTTTTTTCCCCCCCCCCCCAAAAAACCCCTTTTGCATAAAATGTTCCAGTCGGAGATCTCTAATCTGAAGTTCTGAACACCAGACACCCCAGTTGTTACCTGATGCACTCAGGTAATGACTTCTCTTCTTAGCCTCCTCAAGTAAATTCAGTTCCCTGACCTGGGCTGCAGCCTCCAGGTTTGCCCCAGTAATTAGGGAGCTATTCAAAGAAAAAACTTTATATTTTCAAAACTGGTTTCACTTCGGAGTTAGTCATTACCAGTCAAGTCAGAAACCCTTTTAGAGAGAGAACAGGAAGACCTTTTGCTGCCAGGCTGACTGTCCACTTGCAGAGAAGAAAGGAGGATCTCATCTCCTTGTACTCCTCGGGTGGTAAGTTACCACCGACAGGATGTGAAGGGATGAATCTCCTTTCCTCATCTTTGGGTTTATTCAGCATACAGGCTAAGAAGAAGAAGAGGTACAGCACAACCTCCGTAAATCATACATGAGTCCCTTCGAAAAAGTCAAGTAACCCAGCGTGACGGAGGTAAGAACTGGGGTCCTGCTGATTCCTCCAAGGACTGGGCTAAGCGGTGGCAAGGTTGTGGTGACACAGCTCAGCACGTACTGATGTACTTCCCCATTAAAAATAGAAGAAAGGCCCTGTGGATGTGGGAGGCAGGCCTGGTACTGGTGATGTGTTTCTCTCTCTAAAACCATTTCAGTTTAATTGTTAAACGTAGGTCTGGGAGCTTCTATTTTCTCCATAACTGCTTGTGTTCAGGTAACAAATCTTTAAATAAAACTTACTGTTAACTTTAAATAAAAATCTGGAGGGTTATTTAAGTCATTAAATTCTGTACAAAAGTTTAATCGATTTCTAAATAATAAATCAACTTTGGGTGCTCTTAATAATCTTGGTGTAACACATTTCAATCCAGAAGCACTACACAGTATTTATCTTCAATGAATAATAAATGAGACATTGGTATTGACTGAACAAATGATTAAATATTCCATCAGTAACAGAACATGGAAATAATTTTTAATTATTTATAAGCTACAGATTTTGCTTGTCAAGTGCTTTCATTTTTTTACATGAATAACTTCTTCTCTTAGCTGTCATCATAGGTCAGATCAATACAAAAGACAATTCAAGTTAATACTGGACACTCAGTATGTAAATGTTTTACCATCTGTTTCTGAGAAAGAAAAATTGTTTTGGAAGATACCAGCCTCTCTTTTTCAATGAGGTCTTTGGTTCTGAAATTCTGCTCTTATACATATTAACATTTGTTAGAAAAATAACAGACAGCAGGAGCCATGAAAACTGATGGCGAGCTGGCCAGCCTGAAGGTCTGAGCTGCTAGTTATCTTCTGCAGCTTTTGCACCGGCTGCAGTTCTTGTGGTTCCCTAGAGAGTTTTTCACAGTAAGATTTCACAACAAGTTCTAAAATTGCCTGAAGCAAGGTCACCATGAAAAATGCCCCTTAACAAGGTTTTTTTCCTGTGCTGTTTGTTTTCTGCTACTGGAGCAGAACAATGTGGTCTTTGACCAATCTGCACCAATGGACCTTTTGCACTAGCCCATCTTTCTGGTGTCCCAAAGCCATACTGTGGCACCACCAAGTCCAAAATCCACCCCAGCACTAGTACAGTCCCTCTTCTTCTCCCAAATAAAAGGTTTCTGCACTTAGGTAAGAAAAAAAGCCGCTGCATGCTCTAGCCAGGACCAAGAGCTCCAGCGGTGGCTGACCAAACACCCAGCGCTATGACCTGTGCCACAACGAACAGCTGGCCCTCAATGCAGGTGGGTCCTTCATGGGCCATGGCAAGTCTTATCCTACAGCAAAGAGAACCTTTGTATGTGGCAATATGGTCTATTCATAACTTGCTGTCACTTTCACTCAGTTATGATGAGCAATTAGTACTTTACATTTGATATTATGCGACAGTGTGTCAAGGAGCACAATCTGAGAATTGTGTAAAAATCACCATCTGAAATGAGATTATCCCCCAGTCTACAGCAACCTTTCGTGTTCAGCTGGAACTGGGAAGAGTGCTGGAACTGGTAACTGCCCAGTGGACTGGAGAGTAGTCTAGAAGTGTATTCATGGTCACAAAACAATCCTGTACAAAGCAGCTACTCCTAATCTATGTATATACTTGCTAGAGTACCTTTGAATTGTCTTCTGACTTTGTAACTGAAAGAGTTTCCTCCCATTAGATTTGAAGGGCACAACCACCAAGCTAGAATTAACTGGGTCTTACTTTGCCTCATGAATTATTGAATTTTCAATCCAAGTCTCAAACACAAAATCTTTATTAGAAGGGGTGTCACTGTTTTCTTTTTCTTCTAGAAAATAGGTTTTTGTAAAAAAAGAAAACCTTTGGCATGAGTATGTCAATTTGAATGGCATTTTGTTAAGAAAAAGTGAAAAAGCCTTCTTCATAAGGGAAATTGCTTCATTCTAATATTTTTGGAACAGGATATTTATTTTGTTTTTAATATTGAAGTGACCTTTCATTTTATACTAATAGAAGTAAAAAGAAAACAAACTTTATAATGACAAATTTATTTCAAATTGAAATTTTTAATGCTGTACAGCACCTTTCCTTACAATTAGTAATTGGAAACAGATTAACAAGAGAGAAAATGACTGTGTCATGTATTTTCAGCACTCTAGGTATAACTGCAGGCTGAAAAGTCTCACCCACCATTCCTTGAACACCAAAAGCCTGAGAGCACTCCAGAGCATGCATTTCACCAAGTGAGATTTAGTGAAAAGTCGACAATTGAGCATCATACAAAGAGGTATGATACTCATTCTTTGAGGATTTGTGCCGAAATAGCCATGAGCTATGAGGCTGATGGCATTCCAGAATTTACTTATAATTATACAGACTAGAAGTAAAAGGAAGAAGGTCATCACATCTCAGAAACCTTAGTAATTGTTGGGTATTCTTGTGTAGCAGAGGCTACAGAGACTGGGAAAAGGTACACAGGAAGATGCACTCAATGTGAACCTTCCCATCTATTTTCATTCTTCTTGCAGTTTTCATAAAACTCACTCCATTGAACTTGTGCCAGAAAAATGGATTCATGAAACTTGAGTCTCAGCTCATGTTTAAGGATTTATTTTTCTCTATTTGTGTAAATGTAGAACTGACAAGGCTGAAGAACTGAACTGAAACTCCTCTTTGATGTGTCAATCACAGAAGCGGTGGACCAGTGAGCTTCCAGTCTTATTATTCCCACAGTTCCTGATCAAATGGGACCAGTTCAGAATCCAGGAAGAGCTATTCCTTTATGTATGTAGAAGATGAAGGTAGTTCCTGATCAAATGGGACCAGTTCAGAAGCCAGGAAGAGCTATTCCTTTATGTACGTAGAAGATGAAGGCCACAAGAGCTACCTCTCCTTACTTGTCTCTCTTTACCTCTCCAAGTTTATAAAGTACCCTGAAAACGTTGGGGCTGGCTTGATGGAACAAAGTGTCATCTTGATGA
>NW_010099930.1:4453-31036 GCF_000699245.1 Pterocles gutturalis | reverse complement strand
ATTCCTGCTCAGGGCAAAGAAAGCAAAGAAGAGCTTAACATCTCTTGCACAGCTACATTGGATCTGCATGTCTAGTGAATATTAAAAACTTTGTGTCTACTGGAACTACATGGGCCTGAAGAAAGACAAGGAACAATTCTGTTGTAGACAATGTTTTTGTGACCAATCTTGTGCTTGCTCCATCACAAGTATAGCAGAATTAATACAGAAAGATTGGGAGAAAAAAAAATACACACATTAATTGTGAAGAAGTTAAGTTAAATCATTAAATATGTCAGAATGGTTCTTTTGATAAACTTTTCTGAAGATGAGGATTAGGAAACAGAGGACTCAAAAGAGTCTTATTTTGACAACATTGATTTCTCATATCTAGAACTTCCGTTTCCCATACACTGAGTCAATGACTCTGCAATGCTAATGTAGGACCACCTTTGTATAATACATTAATCACTAATCAGAACATGCTCAGGAGTACAACAGTCATGTAACTACAAGCTGACCAATGAGCAAGCACTGTGCAACTTCGTTGTTGTCACCTGTATAAAAGCCTGAAGCTTCTCCAAGGAGCTGTGCTAGTTTTTGCGCACTGTCGCCCAGCACCCCTTTCTGTACAGAATGGCACCGAAGGTCAGAAGGTGGATCATCGGCTTCGGCACACCTGGCACGAACATATTCCCAGACTGAGGGACAACAGAGACTCGTTTCCTCTACACAAACTCTCTGTTTCAGGAATTACGTTTTATTGCATGATAACATTCTGGATTAATTCTATTTCTCAAATAAGATGTTGGAAGGTGTTCTGTCAGGTGACTCTGAGGTAAAAAAAATAAAAAATTACATTGTTCTCACATATTTCAATTATTTTAGAGGTGCTTTGTTTAAAATAATTAAAAAGATAATCTGCCAAACATTTCTGCCTGTGAGAAAAGAACAAAAATGAGCTGGAGTAAAAGAAAGGCAACTCCTAGGAAATTCTGTAAATTGTAATAGGGTCATAAAGGATTGTTAAGAGATAAATATAAAGCTGATGAAAAGAAAAATTTTTTAAACATGATGCATAATTAACCTGTAGAATTTGCTGCTACGGGATATAATTGAGGTTAAGAGCTTAAATGGAATTAATAAAGAATTATAAATTTACATGGATAATGAGAACTTAGACATGATAAAAACTTACTGGTATATAAACCTTCGTACTAAAGGGCAGAAGTTAACTGCTAACAGGTAGCAGCCCCACTGCCTCTAACAAGGTTCTATTACAATTAAGTATATTCTGATTAAAGCCTAGGTTTTTATCTCATTAATTCTACTGGTACACTACACTGTTTTTCCTTTGTATTTTTCTGCACTTTTGTTCTGCTGCCTGTACCCGTTTATTTCCAGGGAGTGGTAAACATTTAGTTGTCCTAGTTTCTCCTAATATCCCCCTTGGTATGGAGAGAAAGAGAGATCTCATTTAAATCTATTCCTTCAAATCTAATTTGCAGCGCTTTTGGAGTCCCTGCTGGATCACTATACTGATAACTACATCTAATGCCCGCTTGAGAAAGGAGTTGTCAGGAGCTGATAACAGCAGCGGGCAAGATGGAGCAGTAACGCGGCCAGCTAGAGGAAACGGAAGAACTGAGAAGTGACAAAGATGACACAGAAATGCAGTTATCAAGGGGACAAGGGGAGCTAAGAGAGTGAGGAAAAAATGAATGGATACTGGGAAAAAAGGGAACCTACGTGAAGCTCTGAGGTCATGGATACCTCAAAGGCTACCTTAGACTGAATGAAAGAAGAGGGGAATGACTGCAGAGAAAAATCTGAATGAGGACAATATGAAAAATTTGAAAGCTGTTACTCCCACCAAAAAATTATGATGTATATGAAAGCACTAGTACAGCTGCAAAGACCAGATACTACCCATGTTTTGTCAAGGGATATAGCTTGTGAGATGCATTCATTAACAGCCTTTTGACTGTTCTGCTACAATAAAATTGTGAGTAATTACATTTGTTTGCTCTGAAAAGAATTCAGAACCTACATGATATACAAACAAGAGGTGCTTTGTCCAGGAAACTCAGACCTTGATGGATCTGGAGAAGCAGAAAACATTTTCTCTGTGTCCAGATCTTGCACATGTCTGTGCTCTGTCGATGATCTGTACGTCATGTAGCGATGGTCCTGGGAAGCCTTGCGGATGAAATTTTAGGTTAGTCATCTCTGGAGACAAGGCAAATGAGTGGTACTAGATTGTTAAAGTTCACACTGCTAGTACGACCACTGCAGACGGTCTTCCAGCAATCTTACTTTGTAAAAACTGTTGTAAACAAACCCAAATCTCCTTTATTTCTATGTAACACATAAAAATTTTTAAGGCAGCTTAATGAGAGAAGGATGAAGACCTCACTCATGAGTTTTTGACAGGAATTACTGCATGACTGTAAAGCCATGGGGCTGGGATGAAAGGAGGACTCTTCGTTACAAGGGGAAAACACATCCTGTGGAGGTTTAAAACCCATGGGTGTTGAAAAAATATCTGCAATGCAGAATGTCAGTATTTAAAGATGTTATCTACATTTATCACATTTGTCATTTGCCATTAATTTAAATTCCCTTTATGCATCTGTTCAGGAAATAATTAGGATTTTATGCTGCAGTAAATACGCTTGTTCATCCATTAGTGCAAAGCAGAAGATTAATTGCATTACAATGGGAATCAGGACTACTGTATTTGGAGGTACAGCGATAATGGTGACAGCTGCGCTGCCCACAATACTTTGCTCTGGTAAGCTTCAAAACCAAGTACGGATGAGAAAATAATTAAACTCCTGACAGGGCAGGGTTATCCCTTGTTCTGGTATGCATTAACCAGACAGACAACAACCCAAACAACAAAAGATGACACTAAAAATACCAAAATCATGTTGTTCCTTAAAGTTCTGTTAATCATTTAATCAGATATTTTTATACGCATAGCTTTGTCAGATTCATACTATATGAATCAACACATTGTATATAAAAACAACCCGAGTTATCTTTAAATACTTGCTGTAAAATTCCAAAATGTACTAAGACATCGGAAAGCTATATTAATTTGGCAGTAAAGCTCTAGAAAGCTGAAAAATCTTAACTGCCACTAACTGAAAATGACACTGCAAAATTAGAGCCAAGACCAAAGATAATGAGTTGGAGAAAAGAGGCAGGCAGCAGAAAATAACACTGTAAAACTTGCCAAGTGTCACTGTGCCTGGCTCAAGGCAAGGAAACAGTGGGGTGATGGACCTTCCCACCACCTTTCAGTTGTAAAGGTGTTTATGAATGGCCAAAATTGTCCTCGCTGTTACGGAAAATGAAGAAACATGAGATTACTCATGACGTTGAGCTGTTGGAGTGGAGCCAGAGGAGCCATGAAGATGGTCCGAGGCTGGAGCAGCTCCCGTGCGAGGACAGGCTGAGAGAGTTGGGGGTGTGCAGCCTGGAGAAGAGAAGGCTCCGGGGAGACCTTCCAGCACCTTCCAGTGCTGAAAGGGGGCTACAGGAGAGATGGGGGGGCTCTGGATCAGGGGGTGTAGTGACAGGATGAGGGGTAATGGCTGTAAGCTGAAAGAGGGGAGATTGAGATGAGACACCGGGAAGAAATGTTTTCCCGTGCCAAGGGGTGAGGCAGTGGCCCAAGCTGCCCAGAGAAGCTGTGGATGCCCCATCCCTGGAGGGGTTCAAGGCCAGGCTGGATGAGGCTTTGGGCAACCTGGGCTGGTGGGAGGTGTCCCTGCCCATGGCAGGGGGTGGCACTGGATCCCTTCCAACCCAAACCATTCTGTGATTCTGTGATTCTACTCCTTTTTTGCAAATTAAACATGAATAACTTATGGAAGAAGCGTCCCCTAAATGAAGGTTCTTGTGATGGCATTTGTTTGTGGGGATTGACCATATCCACTGATAAATGCAGGGAAAATGTTTAATCCAAACATACCAATCATTTGTGATTAGTCAGGGGGTTTCTGCAATTAAAAACCCGGTCTGTGTCTAGATGATTCATATCGTTCTAGTTTATTGCACCAAATAGGCTATTGATGAGGTGAGTTTTACCTTATCAAAAACTAGGAATTTTGTGGATATTTTGTGATATTCATAATGAGTTAAAATCAAATATAAATTGTTAAGATTCTTACAGGCTTGGCAACTAGAAATCCATCTGTTAGACTCAAAGTACATTTAATCTTTGGTGGCTGCTCAGTAATTATGGCCCCGTTGCCCTGGCCTAAAGATAAAGTATTTTTACTGCCACCGTATCTGCTTGAATAATTTTTTGCAGCCAGTGCAAAATCTTCTTTATTTAAATTTGTTAGTTGACTCACTTTGTCGCATGTAGCTAGGGCCAAAACCAAAGAAAGTACTGCTCAAATTCAAAACTGGCCATAAATATTACTTTAAAAGTGCATGAATGCTTAAGAGATGGGTGCAACTGTCAATGGGAAGTTCAGGTTATTCCAGGTCTAATATTTCTGTGGGGTTTTTTTAAGGATGATCAATACCTGACACATTTATCTATGCTACAGAATTAGTGCAATCATTAAAGACTTTAAAAAAAAAAAAAAAAAAGTGAAGAGTGCCCTGAATTGACCTCGTCCATTTGACTTCAGTGTGCTAAACTAAGTCTAAACAAGAAGAATTTCCTTCGTGTGAATAAAGTACGGATATAGATTTGTATGAAGCACCTGCACAGCAGAATGTGGGTAATGTTACGTGATCAAACATTTCTCGTGCCTAGAATAGTGCAAAACAGGTTACAAAAGTCACTGATGAATGACTAATTGGCTATCAGGGCAAATATGTTGGAAAAAGATCTTGACTTCTATAATTCAGACTAGTATTACAGACATCCATTGAACTGCTGGGCAACAAGATCTGCCCCGAAAAGGCATCTGACCATTCCAGGTTGTATACTAATTTATTTTTCATTCCTGTGCCGTAGTCACTCATTCATTCTGTAAATTATGTTTTGTGATAGCGCAACTTCAATAACTGTTATCAGAAAAATGGATTTTCTTTTCCAGGGTGTGTTGAAGTGTTTAAATCTCTCCAGTCAATCTCTGTGTTATTATTCAGGATTCTAACGCTGGCTGATCCTTCTCTATTTGATTATCTTTATAAGTCATCTCTCTCCCCCTCTCCTGAGGAATGAAGTTAGGAATGGCTTTTTCTCCCCCTATAACTATTTATGAGCGTCACAGACAGATTTCTGCAGGGCTGAAACAGAAGCAATCAAACCTCTGCAGCCATACACAGCACTCCCCACCCCAAACTATGTTAGTGCATGTAACTCCTTATACCATTGCTCAAGTAGCCACACAAAAAGGAGAGGGAGGATGTAGTCAATATCCACTTATAACACAGAGTCCTTTTGTACTGTAAATAGAGTTATCTAACGGATCAGTACTCCACTGACGGGTTAGTAGGGGACACCAACTGCTCCGCTGCTGGTGTGAAAATGCACAATTCCATGTGCTTAGTGGGATGATGCACACTGAAACGATGGTATCAGAAGCAAACACCAGGGTCGCACACATGAAGTTCAGTACGCAGCACTTTACCCCTCCTCCCTTAGCTCTCCATCATCTTGCCAGAATGGAGCTGTGAACCAATAAGGAGTGCCCACAAATTGTGGATCTAGTGACTGTAAGCACCGTACTTCATTCCAGTGCATTATGTTTGGCTGTAAACAACTATTTCCAGGACAAATCCAGAACTGTTACATATAATGAAGAAATGGATGTGATGACAAGCCCCCGAGTTGTGACCATATGGAGACAGGCAGAAGAAGCAGCAGAAGGGAACGTTCCTTTTGCACTACACTGTTCTGAGCTTTTTCTCAGTATGAAAATTCACTATAACACAGACAAATCAGATTTGCATGATTCGTTTTCTTTATGATACTTAGCTCTTAAAATTACAAACTTTTTATTGATTGTTAAGGTCAATAAAAACTTACTTTATCATCTGAATTGGACTGCCTGTCCAACAGACCACTGAATACCATCCAGTCACTCCTGATCGCAGCCCAATAATTTGTGTCTTCGCCAAAGAGCTGAAAAATGGACAATTTTCTCCAGTAATGTTTTGCGATGGTTAGTTACCCTCACAGTTAAAGATGCAGGCCATATTTCCAATTTTAATTCTTAAAATTATAGAGACAATTTCTTTTGCATATGTCTGTATGTCCTGGGTTCAGCTGGGATAGGGTTGATTTTCAGAAGAAGCTGGAGGGGGCACAGCCAGAGTAGCTGGCCCGAACCATCCCAGGGGACATTGGGTACCATGCTGACATCATGCCCAGGCCAGCCAGGGGAGCGAGCCGGGGGGAAACTGGGGCTTTGCCACTCAGAAACGGGCTGAGCATCGGGTTCTGGGTGGTGAGCAACTGTATTCTGCATTCTTATTAATATTGTACCCTGTATTCTTATTTATATTATTGATATTATTCTCTTGTCTTCTCTTGTGCTGTATTATTAAAGCCATCCTTACCTCAACTCACGAAGTTCTACCTTTTGTCCTCCCAATTCCCCTGCCCATCTCACTGGGGGAGGGCTGAGTGAGCAGCCACATGGCACTCATTTGCCAAGTGTCTGCTTTACAGTTATTGATCATCTCCCAATTTTTTCCCTAATAAGATAAACAAAAGAGCTCTTTTACTCTCTCTATAACCCTTTCATTCTTCAAGTTCTATGTTTTCTTCAACCTTTTCAACTGTGTCTCTCTTAAAAAGCTATCTTTAATATTACTTTCATGAGTGCTAAGCACAGTAGTAAAAGAATCTATTTTCTTCTAGTAATTGCAATGTCTTACATATCCAAAGTTTGTATCTTCCTTTTGTGCAATAACCTAACACTAAGAAACTTCCAAGAGTTCAAACAAGTTTAAATTGCTGATTTTGGCCACAATTAATATGAAGAGGCTTAGGTACTAATTGTCACAACTCCTATCACATATTAAAGTCTTTTGAGTGTGCTAAAAAGGAGCGAAAATAATTTGTGTGTCTGAGAGAGAGCGAGAATATTGGCTAAAATGCCGTAATAACGCTTCTTCTGAGCTGTGCTTTTTATGAGGAACCAGCAGGATATCTGGCACCGCTCAAAACATCTTTGAAGGTTTCTACTGTGAAAGCTGCAAAAAATGAGAGAAGTGTAATGCAGAACAGTGGTTTTGCTGGAAAACACCCTCGTTTCACAAATCTGCACGTGATCCTGATAGGAATATTCTCTCCAAAATTACTTTCTGAAAAGCTGACTGGTAAAGCATACAAGAGCATCTGACTTCTTTTTTTTTAATTCCATTATCACCACAGGGAGTACTGGCCACTAATGGAAATAAACATTGGTATGTCCAGCCACAGCCTGTGATTCCCACAGGAACACAGTTGTAGGTAAGTGCTGTTGATGGCATCCACAAAATAAAATATATACATACTGCTACGAGAGGGAGTTGTGGCTTTTGATGTTTATTCATTTGTTTGAGCAAAGTCATTAATAAATTTGTCTCAGAATAAGCTTGTGTGACTTCACTGTATTATGGAAGAGGGCCTGAGCTTGTTGGAAGCATTATGAACAACCCAGTAATCTTGAACTTGTTGATAGATATCACAGAATTATAGAATCACAGGGTGGTTTGGGTTGGAAGGGACCTTAAAGATCATCCAGTCCCACCCCCTGCCATGGGCAGGGACACCTCCCACCAGCCCAGGTTGCCCAAAGCCTCATCCAGCCTGGCCTTGAACCCCTCCAGGGATGGGGCATCCACAGCTTCTCTGGGCAACCTGGGCCACTGCCTCACCCCCCGCACAGTGAAAAACTTATTCCTAATATCTCATCTCAACCTCCCCTCTTTCAGCTTAAAGCCGTTACCCCTCGTCTGTCACTACACTCCCTAATAAAAGAGCTCTTCAACATATTTTTGTATGTTTTCCTCATCTCCTCCTTTTTCTTTACTTTCTGCTCCCTAGTTATTGTTCGGAGTTCTGCCCACCTTCATGATGTGGGGTTATGTATCACCATGTATGGGACTGTCACCTGCCAAGCCTCCTGTCTCTGGACTACGTGGAAGGCTCAACTGAACAGTGGCACGATGCCTCCAGTCACTCTTGTAGCCATCTCCCTTGAGGTATCCTCAGTGTCCAGTGTAGTCTGCACTGACAAGAAGAAATTCTAATTTATCACTTGTCTGATAGAACAAAAATGCAGGTTCTGAGTCTTTTCTCGTCCCCATGTTCTATCCCATGACTTCCACGTGGACAGTTCAGCATCTGGTCCAATGGGGTGACTTTTGTGTTGTTAAATTCAAGATCAGACTTCAGTGAACAGCCTCTACGTAGGGAAACGTCTATTGCAGTTACGTAAAACCTTACTGATAACAAAAGAATTTCAGGATCTACACAGCTCGTACACTTTAAATTACGCTCAAGTATGCAGTTTTAGTTAACCTGAATCCAAAGAACTGACATTTCCCTCAGACCTTCATGTCCATCATTGCAGACCCCACACTATAACACTGCTTTACCTACTGCCTTATACGCCAGCAGAAAGATCTACCATTAAACACCACTGAAATGGTTTGGAAAAAGAATTCTTCTGAGGTAGATGCAAAGTCATTTTTTTTTCTAATTGACCATACAACTCACACAACATTAGAGCTAATTTCAGACATGTTTGCAAACCCATTTGTTAAAGGCAGTTCTCCTCCTCTGTAGATTGGTATTATATATTCTGTTTCAGTGGCGCTCTGTGCCAAGAAGACAGAAGGATGGGATTAGGGAATATTTATCTCCTGCCTCTGTTGCCTCGTATTCTGGCAGGGCTCTTCCATACCAGTCAAGGCCAAGATAGTTTGCAATCTCGCACGTAATTCTGATGGATTGTAACGCTGCAGGAAATGTTACCTTAACAATAATGGTTCCTGTAACAGTTTATTTGAGGATTTTCAGTTCCAAACATCAAAATAAATTCTATTAAAGTTAGGTGTCATTTTCTGTATTATATTCAGAGCCACTAGATGGTGGTATGCACTAGACCTGAGGAAAAGGGACTTGATTAATGTGATCCTCCACTATCTGAACAGGAACTTTTTCATTCCTCATTTTCCAGTCTTTGTCTGGCTAACCTTTTTCCTATCAGATGTTTATTTAGAAGGTTGATTGCAACAATTACAAATCTCAGTTGGGTTTTTCCTCAGTTTATTGACTGAGTTTACATAACAATAAGATCTTATTTTGTGATAAATCTGAAAAACCAAGATGATGAAAAGTCAGAGAAGACTTACATGCACATAATGAAAAAAAAAAAAAAAGAAATAATTATGTGCAGCTTGGTTTATCGTATCTACAAAAACTTTAATAAATGTCATTAGATGTAAAT
Source organism: Pterocles gutturalis (assembly GCF_000699245.1). Classification (NCBI taxonomy): domain Eukaryota; kingdom Metazoa; phylum Chordata; class Aves; order Pterocliformes; family Pteroclidae; genus Pterocles; species Pterocles gutturalis. The sequence goes on along the minus strand of NW_010099930.1, from coordinate 21,641 downwards.
GTTTTCAACATTTTAAATATTGAAAAGTATCTATTAAGTACAGCTGATCCAGTGACCAATCTTGTTTAATCATTAGGGTAGGGCCAATATATTCAACAGCATTTTAGGAATTCCTGTTTACAGCCTTCTTGGATATCAAGTTGAAGTGTCTGTTTCTTCATACTAGGTGCAAAGACAGGCAAAACTCTATATAACTGGCTAATGAATCTGTCTTTTGGGACATGGATTTTGGCCAGCCCTCCCCCTCAATCTCAGTTGTAAGGAAGATGTGTAAAATGGAAATCTGGGATTCTTTTCCACCAACCCCCAGCTGGAGTTTAAGACATTCACACAGCAAATCAATGGTAGAATAAGAAACTGCAGGACTCTCAATCCCCAGGTATCACTTCTACAATGTTATGGTTCTTCAGCCCTTGTATTTGTCCTCTCCTGCCACCTATTTTTCTTTGTTCTGTCTTTGTTTCTGTCAGCCTCCATCTAGCTGATCTGGATCTGCTGCTTGGCTCTGCCAACCCAGCTAACAGTTCTATACAGCTTGGTGAAAGAGAGCAAGTGAGAAGTCTGAGCTGCAGAGGAAAGCTGTATGCCACCACAGCATACAAGAAGGTATAGAGATCCATAGTATAATGCACTGCCAGTTTCAGAGAGCTATAACACAGGATAAGATGATGAGAAAAATGTAAGAAATCATCATTTTATTTTTAGAAAGGCAACGACAGAAAATCAATAATACACTGAAGCCCATTTAGACAAATGCCTTGTAATAGTAAGCCTCTCAAAGAATAGCTGTCATTTATGTCACTATTTATTATTATTTTCAATCTCAGATTAATTATTTCAAATGAACAAGATACAAATCAATTACTGTAAATGACATTTGAAAAATGAGGAGCAAACTTTAATGGGAATTAAAAGCTTTTACATTAATATAATGATGTTTAAGACTCTTCACTTATTCTGCACTAGTTCTAGGAGAAAAAGCATGTTTGGCATGCAGCCACAAACTGTGACTTCATTGTGTGTGACACAGTGCCTGCTCATTAGAAAATGAAAGGTAGAAGAAAACTCAACATGGGGAGAAAGACAATATTTTAGTGATGCTGTTGCAGCATAATTTATGAACTCACTCCTTCGCTACTGGTATTTTCTTGAATCCAATGGGGTAGATTTCTCTGCCCAGCCCTCCATCTTAATGATGTGCGCTGCCTAGCTCTATTCCTGTATTTTGACAGCTATTGACTTGTAGGGAACTGTAGCAAGAAGGTAGCAAAGCTCAGTAAGCAATACTGTAGTGGGAGAGCATAATTTCATTTTGAAACAATACTGATTTTCCTAACTACATTCACACATTTATACCCACATACTTCCAGCACTACACACGTGCATCCAAATAGCCTGTCCAGCAACCATGAAACCAAGAAGATGGTAGCCGGTGATCTGTACAACATTTGCTGTGATAGAACAAACAAACGAGGGATGTCAGCTAGCAAGACTTTAGAATCTCTCCTGCTTTTTTTAGGTTGGTTACTCCCTAATTAGGGGGTAATTACTCTCTCCATCCTGTCCACTGCTTTTAGTCATCATTGTTTACTCCCTCTTTTCTCTCCCCTCTGCTGGGATCTTGATGACCTGCTGATGTTGGTACCATCAAGACTTGCTATTTTCATTAGCTTCTCCCTGCCACCATTTTCTTCAGCACCTTCCACACCCAGATTTTTCCATTCCCCATTCACACTTATCCTGCACTTGTATTACAACTGCCCACAGACCAACAGGCCGGAGAACAGCCAGCTGCCAGGAGGCTGAAAAAAACCAGTGACAAAGAGCAGCAAGAACATGATGCGGTGATAAGGCTGTTGGAAAGTTCTTCTTGACAGACATCAGTCCATCTGAAACTTCACTGAGAATACCTGTTTTACATAGATGAATCAGAAAACTAGGACGCAGTGAGGCGTATTGTGGCAGAACTACTAGGCTTCATGCAACCTCTTGCAAACTCAAGAGTGCAGCCCCTTACGATCTCACGATGGGAGTTAGTTGTGCTCTTACCACTCATACAATTCATATAGGTAACTACAGTGGAATGGAGCAAAAACACTTTTTTAAAAATAAATGAGTTTGTACAGTTTCAGTGTATAATACCCTTACCATAAGCCCTCTGTAGTTGTACTTGAATGCAGCTTACAGTGGTACCATAACAAGACTTCCCACTTCTTTTCAGAGTTTCTTAATGGGCAAAAAGGAGTTGGATTGAATAGCTGTCTTCCCCTTATGCTGTTCCTCTATACGAAGCCTTATTCCACACACAAATACAAGAAGCATTCACTGTTTTCCTGTCCTGTAAGTCCCTACTGAATTCATAGTTGTTTCAAATGACACAAAAATATGGTTTCCACGCACATTTTCTCCTTGAAGTATCAAAATATACCATGAGGAGCAAAAATGAATCTGATGTTGGAATAACTACAGGTTAGAAATTAACTTTACTAGAGTTAAGGAAAATGCAAAAGTAGGGTCTTAAACAATATATGCCTTTGCTGATAAGCAGGATATGTCTGTTGAAAGTAGAAGCTGAAAATGATGAATTGTTAATTTGGTCAGCAACCCATCAAGAACTGCTTAGAGTTGCCAAAAGAAGTAAGAAACTAAGGGAAAGGTAAGTCCAGCAGCGGGAGATCATGGACCACCTACCCCAATTATAGCACCGACTCAAAAGACAGAAGAACCAAGCATACGTACTAATTTACATACTATACTATACTATACTATACTACACACTATTTCCAGTACCAGCTTATTGTACACGGTAGACTGGTAATCTCAGACCCGTAACCAGCTACCACGCTTCCCTCGTTCAAAACAAATGATGACATACCTGTAATGCCAGCTGGGAATAGCACAGCATTGTGCTTTTAATACTAAAAGACAAGTAGTGTTGTTCAGTAGTCAGAACAGGGAAATTGGGACTGGGTTTAGCAAGATTTGTTACCTGACAAATCTGTTCTGCACCTATGAAACAGAGGGAGTAGATCTTTATTATGTTAAAGCGTGGATAAAATAGTGTATATATTTTGCATATTGGTGATGATTAGACTCAGATAACAGGTGATTTCACATATTCTCTTTGTGTTTGTCAAGTATACAAATGTAAATAAAGGCTTAAGGAAAAAAAAGGTAATTTTCTTCAACTGAGTGTAAACCATAAGAGTGAAACTTTGAAGTATGTACTGAGACAAATCACAGAGAAAATTGCAGCTCTAGTGAATTACAGAAGTTACAGTTAGGAGTTAGCTTGAGTGCTTAATAAAGCAAACGATACTTTCTATGATGAGGATGCACTTATCCTCAAAACACTAATTCTGTTGACCCACCTAGAAAGCTGAGACATCCAGAAAGCTCAAAGGGTTCTTTTAGAAGGCTTTTGCAAAACACTTTGTCACCATCTTTGCTTCCCCATCTCAACTAATGGCACAGACGAATGGCATGAATTATTAAACTGGAACTTGGTTTGCTAAGTAATTGTGTTGTGGTTTGGTTTGTTGTGTGTGGTTTTTTTTTAATCCCATTTTGTCAATGTTTCCCTAGAGTCCTCATTTGAGGGCTGTATTTTTGAAAGATTTCTATGCTCAGTCAAGCTGTGGAAAGCACTGTAAGTAAACATAAATCACTTTTGCTTCTATGTATTTCTGTCGGCTGTATAGATAGAGATCTGCGCATGTCAAAACAAATATAGAAAAAAACATGATAAAATAGGAAGTTTTGTCCACCTTGCATTATCTGACAAGGTTCTACTCAGATGTCTCTTCAGCGGAAATCTGTAAAAGCCTGATTAGCTCCTCAAAAGTGTTCACTGCCTGCCAAGGTCACAAGTGTAGGAGAGCAATTGCCATAGCAAATGGGCAGCAGTTGAAAACAACGAACCAACAATTCAGGAAAGACAGGAAGCAAATAAGCTGCTGGGGGTGGGATTCATATGAAATACTGAAGTCAACCAGGATGCTGCATGTGCAGTACAGGGTGAATGGGACAAGATTTTTGTAAGCTCAAGCTCCAGAAAATCTTGAAAGCGCTTGTGGAAATGAGAAAAAAACAAATAGATCCCATCACCTTATAAATAAAGAATTGCTTCCTGTAGTTTTATTTCTGCTACTTTGTCCCAGCTGCTTGTGAATGTCTGATATATGTCCAGCACTGCCCCATGGAACTATTCCACAGTCTAACAAAACTTCACTATTAGAGTGTATTTTTTTGAGGAACTACACCCTAATTGTTCTTCCCTTTATGTTCAAACCAGTAGTTCAAGCTAATACTGCTGTGTTGATTTCCGTTGATACTCAGTGTTTATCTTCACTTTTATCCAAATTATATATTAGGTTTTTTTCTTTTGCATTGAAAATTATTCAGGTAGCAGACTGTTCCTGGTCTTATGAAGATATGCACAACAAAAGCTGAAACCTATCGCTTAGCATCTGTCAGAAATCAAACACCTTTATAACACATACCAACAGTGTTGCAAGTTAAGTTAGAGCTAAGATAACAAATACGTACTCTCTGTCTAGATTAGGATGATGGTTCTTGGGACTGTCAAGAGGAACTTCTAATCACTTATGGATTGTTAGATTTCCCCTTGAAGACAGGAGCAGCCTGGGATATATGTAAACTAAATGGGTACTTAGTATGTTTGGAGTAGCCAGCCAAATTAGTGATTAGCACCGTCCAAAAGTAACCTATCCTCATTTTGATATAATTATAATACTGAAAATCACACCCACAGACATGAAGACCCCGGCCCACTTAGAGAACCTTCCGCTCAGACCATGTGTATCATAGAATCACAGGAGGGTTTGGGTTGGAAGGGACCTTAGAGATCATCCAGTCCCCCCCCCTGCCATGGGCAGGGACACCTCCCACCAGCCCAGGTTGCTCAAAGCCTCATCCAGCCTGGCCTTGAACCCCTCCAGGGATGGGGCATCCCCAGCTTCTCTGGGCAACCTGGGCCACTGCCTCACCACGCTCACAAGAAAACATTTCTTCCTGATATCTAGTCTAAATCTCCCCTCTTCCAACTTAAAACCATTACCCCTTGTCCTGTTCCTAGATGCCCTTGAAAAAAAGTCCCCCTTTATCTCTCCTGTAGCCCCCTTTCAGCACTGGAAGGCTGCTATAAAGTCCCTCCGGAGCCTTCTCTTCTCCAGGCTGAACAACCCCAACTCTCTCAGCCTGTCCTCACAGAGAAAGTGCTCCAGCCCTCTGACCGTTCTTTCTGGCTCTTCTTAGGACCCGCTCCAACAGCTCAACGTCCTTCTTGCGTTGGGGGATCCAGAGCTGGACACAGCACTGCAGGTGAGATCTCACCAGAGCGGAGCAGAGGGGGAGAATCCCCTCCCTCGACCTGCTGGCCACACTTCTCTTGATGCAGCCCAGGATCCAGTTGGCCTTCTGGGCCGTGAGCACACACTGCCGGCTCATGTTCAGTTTTTCATCTACCGACACCCCCAAGTCCTTCTCCTCAGGGCTGCTCTCAATCCATTCCACCAGGATGTCCTGCAGGACAGTGTGAAACACTTTGCAGAAGTCCAGCTAGATGACATCAGTTGCTCTTCCTTTGTCCACTGATGCCATAACTCCATCATAAAAGGCCATCAGGTTTGTCAGGCATGATTTGCCCTTGGTGAAGCCATGCTGGTTACCAGTCACCTCTCCTTCATTTTCTATGTGCCTCAGTAGAGCCTTCAGGAGGATTTGCTCCATGATCTTGTTGGGCACAGAGGTGAGACTGACTGGCCTGTAGTTCCCCGGGTCTTCTTTTTTACCCTTCTTGAAAATGGGGGTGATGTTTCCCCTTTTCCAGTCTGTGGGAGACTGACTGGAACTACAGTGGTATTAGTAGCCAGTGTAGTTTAGAAATGTTATGGAATCAATACGCTGATTAGTTGACAAATCATATACTAGAAGGCTGGACTAGAGTTGTGGCTAAGTGATAAGAACAAGTATATATCCTGTCACAAAAAGTACCCGCCATTGTGCAATATCAAATAAAAACATCTTGGCTCTGTATGGGTGTTGGCAAAAAACTCATTTGTGAGACAACAATCGTAATGGCCCAGATTTCTCGGCAAAAAGATTTGCTCTCCTTGAGCGTCTGCATTTTTTTCAGCCTATTACATGCTACCCTTTCTAACTTACCAGAATAACACCAGCCTTTAATTTTGCCTTCAGTCTTCAGATAAAGCACCATAAATTTTGTAACCATAACATTTAATTCCTATTCAGTGTGATATGGATGACTTACAGAAAGTCATGAGACAAACACGCATCAGAAAAAAAATAGTATTTTCTTGACATCAGGAGTGGTGGTTAAAATAGGTGCCCCTTTTAAGCTTCATTTGTCCTTCCTGAAATTTTTGCACAAGTTACAGAACACAGATAGCTAATCTAAATTGCAATCATTGCTCCCAAAGAACTGAGGTTCAAAGAGATTTAAGAATGTGTCCAAATGTTATCATCCCTTAAGAAAGAAAGATGTAATGAAAATAACCCATTATACAATCACACCTGCCACCCACACCCCAGCCCATCAACAGAGTAATGACAATTACTCAGGCAATTCACAGGAGGTTGACTGAATGTCTGTTATGATGCAGTATTCACATCCCACCTGGAAATGTCTAAAGACTGGTCAAATTCTTCCTATCATTTTATCAATCTACTTGAAATAAAAAATATTGCTTTTTACTCCTTTAGATATTTGTTTGCTTCTGTTTTTATTTCTCAACATTTATATCTAGGCACAATCAACTTCCCTCTTCCTTCCAATCTCCCTGATCTCTCTATGTATTTTCTTTACTTGCGTCTCCCATTTTCCACAAAGGATCTATAGTGCAACTCAGAACCTAGCAGGGTTGATCTCCTATTCTGCTGCTCAGGGAATGGGAAGGTTTTGACTGTGGGACATGTTTCTATATCTGAAGCATTTCTCTTTAACTACACCTTGCTGTTTCTCATGATGGCCCTCAAATTCTGCTGATTTGAGACACAAAGGAGAAATTCCAGAAGCATTAAAGAAGATCTATTCCCACAATAAAAAAGATGTAATCTCTTCTGTTTGTCTCCGTGAAACAGAAAGGATGGGTAAGAAAGAACATTTGCCTTAAGAGACTGATGAGAGAGAGGGGGGAAAGGGAGAAAAAATAAGAAAAATAAAGATTAACATAGTTAACAATGTATATAGGATCCCCAGCAACCAAATTTGGTGAAGTCACCCAAGATCTTCCTGCATCCAAATTTTCAGTAAATAAAGACAAAATTCATTATGTTTGGCTTCTTAAACCAATAAAGAAGTCAACATATTCCTGTAATTTATTGTTCCTTATTTTAATTAGAGCACAAACCTCTTACAAAGATACTTGAAAAAGTGATATCTAGCTAAGAACTAGTACGGTTTTCCAGCAAATTAATTGCTGCCTTTGTTTAGTCACAGTTTTTTGATGCCTGTTAAGAAGATCAGAGTTATCTCGTTGAAGAGAAAATTAAGAAAATAAAATGAGAAGATGAGAGCCATTAGTTAGATGGTTTTTTCGACGACTGAAGCATGGATAAAGGGTAAGGAGGTCTGGTTTTATGCTTGGCTGAGCTAACAGTTTCCCCTAAGACCTAGAAAATATAATTTAAAAAGGCTTTCTATTTCTTGGGCATTATGAGATTAAGTTCAACAGGGATTGCAATGCATTTTGAGATCATCTGATTTATAACTTTAGAAAAGTGAAGAGTATAATTAGAACTTCCAAGGATTTGTGAAGTGAAGAAAACCCACCCTTTCTCACACCAAGCCTTTTGGATTTTTTGGCTTTCTATGGATTTGAAATGCTCAGGATTATGGGTGCAGCCTCACCAGGCACTTGCAGGACTAGATCCAACCTCATTGTACTTTAATGGTACTTTAATGGGGATACCTCTTTTGAAGTGGTTCACAGTTCCCCTGATTACATATACTGCCATTTCTCCCCAGTTAGCAGAGATTGCTTGAAGAGAAGCTGTTCATCCAGAGATTCCATTTTATAAAGTAAAATACAAAAAAAAAAAAAAAAAACAAAAAAAAAAAAAAAACCAAACAAAAAAAAAAAAAACAATAAGAATTACCATGATTCCAATAATAGTCATGTAGCTCCCTCTCAGGCAAACATGCTTCTCCCTAGTCTAAAATGCCTGGCTCATACTTCTGCCTCCGAACAGACGGCAAGATTTTAAACACAAATTTATATAGCATCGCTGTGGCTTCTGTAAATATACTGGCTTCTGTTGAAAGAAAAATCACTCTGAACTACAACTACAGGTCCAATTCAGAAGCAGTCTTGCCCAAAGCATTCCACCCTGTGAAATGCAGTGCATTGAGTAATTACGCTGAGAAAAATTACTGGAAAGGCTTTACTTAACCTTTTATTCATCCTGTCAGTTGCAGCCAAGTTCTCCAGTTTTGCTAATCCCCCAAGTTCTGCTTATGTAGTGGATTCATATGCTTGGGATAATGCCTCTGTGACCTGAAAGTATGCCATCCCTGGTGTGTACAAGTGTGTGAGTGTGTTCTGGCTTCTTGTTCTAAACATCTTGGCGAGACGGTGAATGTTAATATTGCATGAACAATTGTAGACTTGGAAACTGATGACTATTACAGGGCAAAACCAGGTGGAGTAGGAAAAAGCCTTTATGTACATAGCGGGTGATAAATAATAAATTACAACAAAAATCGTAGGAATACTTTGTACAAAATTAACGCCTCTTCCTTCTCCCAATTCACTAGGCCCACATGCCAAAAACCAGTCAACTAAACTTTGCCATGCCATCCAAGTCCACTCTCCTGCAAGTAAAGAATTATCCTTATTACAATCATTTTTATAGCTGGAGAGACTGAAGAGTCTCTGCTCTAACAACGTGTCATTTCCTAACCAGGTCTCCTCATGCTTCTGTAAGAAGTTATAGGATACTGCCAAGCATAATGGTGAGTATTAGTCAAATTCTGAAAGTTTCTGCTTCTTTGAGCATTACAGGAGTATTTATTTACAAAAAAACCTTTTTAATTTTGCAAGGAAATTTTATACAGAATGTACAACTCACTTAAAACATTATCTCCATTTGAACTACCCAAAACCAGGACAAATGACACTGTCCCTGACCCAAATGTGTAGCTCTTTATCACCAGATGCAAGATACATTTTTGATTTATATATACTTATATATATATAGATATAGATACATATGTATTTTTATAGATATATATTCCCTAAAAAAATAACCACAACTTCTTTGGAAATTATAATATCTCAAACCTTCTTGGGTTTATATAAATAAAGTAATAAAAGCAATTATGGAATTATTATCTGTTTAGCAATTGTTGACATTTGAGAATGTCACTGTTGACTTTAAGAATGCTTTGTGATGTTTGAACGTAGAGTGGAGCAGTTGCCACACATAATTGCCACAGCTAATTGCCCTAGAGGACGACTTCTAAGAAGAGGAATGGGCAAAAATATTGCTTTCAGTTCTTCATTGGAAGGTTTCACCTAGAGCCGGATGGCTGTTCACAAACTGAACGAGGCAATAACCCGAGGTAAACACCTTTCCAGAAAGAACTGAACACCTACCAGCCTTGTGCTGCTGATCAGATGAATCATTCACCAAGCTGGGGAATGGTTTGTGAATAGAACAAAATACCCAGAGGTGCAAGGCTGTGGCAGTCTGCAGGATGTAGGAGAAAATATTTTGCTCAGGTTTGCCTTTGACTCTAGGATCATTCTTGGATCCTATGCGTGAGCTTCTCAGGAAGCCTGATAATAAATTTAGAACAGCTTCACTTTAGGGCACTGTTTGTCTGGGCACACTGACCTTTTACAGAATGAAGCTGGACATTAATTTCATCACTATGGCATGGCAAGGAGAGTCATAAGGGAAATCAGTGCCAGTCAGGAAAAAAAATCCATTATTACTTAGCCACAGTTCTATTCCTCTGTGTCTTCTGGCGAGTTTCTGAAATGTAAATCCAATTTGACTGTTTTTCCAGTTAAAGAAAGAAACTAACCTTTAAGTTAAATATTTTCTCTTTAGACAATTCCAGACCAATAATATCAATAAAGCAAACAAGTCTGAGCACCTGGAACTCACTCTTAACCCTAGAGAGAGGGCCAGATCATCAAGTAGAATAGTACAGCAAGTCTTTACTCTGATCATTTAAGCAGTTTTCTCAGTAATAACACTCTAGTCATAGCTCAGTTGCAGTCAGCCAGAGTGTTGTCCGAAAAGTTGGATTTGTCAGCTGGCGTGCAATGAGCCAACCTCACACACCAAGTCGAGACATTGATTTTATTTCAGAGTTGTGCAAAGCTGGGTACTCGGTGACTTTCCACAGATCAAGCACCCGGACCAGAATCTCCATGCTCAATTTATTACAAAAATTACAAGTTGATTATATGTCAAATAGTTCCCTTAACAAGTGATTGGATAGGGATTTACACATAATTTTAATAAAGTTACATGTGGTTGCATCATGCAATCTCTCTACTGTGCATATTCAGTGAGTAGGGGGCTGCTCCGGGACACGGGTACCCCTTTGTCTACAGGTGTGTTTTGCTCTGTATATTAGCGTATAATGAGAGAGTTCATTATATATTGTTATAGAAGAAGATAGAAAGATACATATATATACATAGTTATATAAGAAAATAGTTCAGTCTTAACTTTCTTTGCCAATTTGGCATCTTAAGTACGTATTTCTAGGTTATTCCTTAAAATAATGCTAGACTCCTTTGTTATTTTAATTACTACGAGTCCCCTTCCTCTTAACTAAGATCTCCAAATGTTAGCCTGACCTAGATCGGTATGTAACTGCTAGGAAAAGCACACAACATTTTACAACAAGAGAACACATGCATTTTATAAATTAAGTGGTCAGTCCTGGGCAAACAAAAGGAAAGCATGATTTTAAAGAAAAATCAGTTTAAGATTTCTTTTTCCTTGTACACTGAAAATTTGTAATTCGTGGAGCCTGAATCTGTATGAACTTGAGAAATGCAACACACTCTCCTGGTGTTAGGAAAAATAACGCAGACTGATCATTTCATCATAGATTTATAATTTATAGATCTAAGAGTGGGCAGCCACTAAAATGAACAACCCAATTTTTCTTCCATCTCTGTCAGGAATATTAACACTTGCCACCTCTCCATCTACAAAGTTAAGTTAGGTCTGTAAGGAGCAGATATATGCACAGCACCAAATGAGAAAGAATAATATTGGTTGAGGCATTCTCCATCTCTTTAGCCCTTGCCTTTCTTCTTTCTCTGACGTATTGCTAATGTGGGAACACAGATCCTGAGATCCTCTGAAAGACGATCTGATCTTATGTTGGCAGTAACCCTGCTCTGAGTGGGTTCTTGGTGGACTAATTGAACTCTAGAGGCCCCTTTTGACAAGTGTTTCCCTGATGGAGTGATGCAATTCTGTTTCTGTCATTTGCTTTCTGGAACATTTTTTCTGATCATACTTGTGAGTAAGCAGGCATAGCCTCCACTAGATACACTTAATGGAACTAAATTACTACAATTGTTGCAAAAGGAAGATCATAACAAAGCAACAACAACAAAAAAACCTTAGAAATTTATTTTCTCTTCCCACTTCTTGAAAAAATTCACCTATTTCTTTCTCTTCTGTTTAAGGTTGTTTCAGCTGGGAAGTCCTGGGCAAAAGGACTGAAAGAAATAGCTCATCAATGTCAGCTAATCATCACCACAGGAGTGGCTGCCAGCAAAAATGCTGGCAAGTGGCCACTTATCAGATGAAAAGAGGAAATCGGGAACTTAGCTGAGATGCAGAATCTCATCAGTGGATATCTTGAAAAACTGATTAAGGTTTAGCTGTAGCAAGGCTTCTCTAAATGTTTTTAAAAGGATGCATATAGTCCAAATATTTCTTAAAAGCTTTTAGAAAGCTGGGATTAAGTGTTTATTCTGGAGTCTAGAAACATAGGGGGGGATACAGATGTCTCTTTAGTTTGCTTTACCACGGAGCTCCCTGATGATGGGTTTACTGAGAGGCCATCCTTGATGGAGCTGTTAGCTGAGGATGTGTTAGAGGATAAACCCTCATCTAAATACTCTGAACTCCCTGGGATCAGAACATTCCCCTTTTCTTACGGAATGGAGCTCTTGAAGGTCAGAGATGGGTGTGCTAGAACAGGTCTGGTGTTATCACAAGTTCCTGTTTAGCTCTTGTCATGTGTGACCAAGCTACGTTCCAAACTGCTGCAGTCCTCAAACAAAACAATTTCTTTGTTCACTCAAGTGTATCCCTCATTTTTTGGAGTTAACGGTTCCAGGTTTAAAATCTGATAGGCTCATTTATGAAGCTCAGCTGTCATGAGCATGGCCCATGTTTGTCTTCAGAATTATTTCAGGTGGTTCCTGTATACATCATGACATATGTCCTATTAAACGGCACCTGGGGGAAACCAATCACTGTAGCCCATTCTGGGTACGTAGTTCCATTCCAAGTTTCCAAGTTTTTGTATTGTTATTGAGCTAGAGGAACACAAGAGAGCAGAGTAAAATGAAATGTCCTGCTCATATTTGGTTACTGAGTTATCTTTCATTCCACTTTTAATGTACTAACTCAGAATATGCTGAGGCGGTTAAATGGGGGAAAAAAAAAAAAACAACTCAAAGTGGGAGGAGTATACATTATTAAAATTAATGTCTATATTTCTATTTATTGTTATAATTAATCATCAGTTTCTATCTGAGATTATTCCTTGGGACTCACTGGATAACACCTGGAAAGAAGCTTTGTGGTGTTGTCTTTTTTCTTTTAATAAGAAAATTAATAGCTACAGTACCTGATTTATAAGACTAAAATAATGATTAATACATTTTAAATGTTCTTGAACACATCAGATTAAAAAGTGCTTCTGAACAGCCATAAAGAGGGGTTGAGTCCCCTTCTCTAATCACTTGACTATTTACTGTGCATGGCTACAGCAAGAAAGCTTTTTGAATATATTGAGGAGTCCAAGCAAGAGAAACAGGAGTGTCACAGGGAAGCACAGCGGAACCTCCTGCGTGGTTCACGCAGGTTGTAGAAATGCATGTTCCAAGTTGGAAAAACACACAAGTTGGAGCAATACACATTCCAAGTTGGAAAAATAATTCTGTAACTTGGTTTCTAGCTTTGCAAAGACAGCCTTTTACTTCTTTTCTTCTTTCTTTCCAAGCAGAGGTTTCAGCTGAGATCAAAAAAATGACAGACTAACCCCACATTTCAGAGATTTTTGAAAGTTTATTGTCCAGGTTCGCAATTTCCCACCCAAGTTTGCTGCGCATTGGAATTTGTAGGTGCTTATCCAGCTCCATAGCATCCATCAGATTATATAACTGTTAGGAATGTTTTGGATGCCTTAGAAGTGGCAGACCAATCTTTTGCATAACCATATCTTGCAGAAAAATTAATTATATTATTTGGTTTGTGGCAATTTTTAATTGCAAATTAATTAGCTCCATCTGGTCCGTAATTTTCCACTTAGCAGGTAATAACTTTTGAAGCATCTGTTGCTTCTGAGACAGATAAGACAGTATTGAGGATAGCAGTTCTTACCCCTCGAAGTCATCTGGTTAGACAGTGACGATTTTTTAAGACTTAGGGTTTTTTTTAATGAGATCTTCACTGTACTGAATTCTAAATGTCTTCATTTGCCAGAAGTGCTTCTGGCTCATTACTTGCTGCTGATTAATGCAAGAAATTTTTAAAGCTGGAGAAGTTAGATTGTTATATTTTTATTTTAAAATTGACTGATTGATAAAGCTGCTTTATATACAATTTTCCTACTGATGAAGAGTCTTTGCTACTGTACCTGGTATTGATGTACAGTTGAGGAGGGAAAAAACCCTGTATTTCCTAAACATAAATATCCTTGTCCACAAATCATAAAGTTCAATTTGGTAGCAATGTCTCACCAAGGACTTGGTAGAGCTCCTGAAGAAAAGGTCAACATTTGTGGAAAGAAAGTAGGTTTCTCCTTTGGCTTTGAGACAAATTCAGACCTTCAGTGATCAAGTCTGTCAATTCTTTCTAAAATCACATCTTGGATTTTCGATATTTCTAGATGTATCTTACTTTTACATCTCTTTTGTAAGTGGTAGGGAGAACCATGCTCAAGTAAAATGGTTGCTGTCAGGGTATAGATGGCAACGCATCCTTTTGACTGGAAATGTTACAATTCCATATTTGTTGTAGGCAAATCTGGCCACTGATGTCGATTCATTTTACAGGTTTAGATGCAGATTTTTGCACAGATGTTCAGGAGTTCTTTCCAAAGCACACTAAATCTTGAATTTATGGAGGCATTTTTTTCTACAGGGCTGGCAAATAACCCTACTTTATACTGTCACATCTATTTCTTAACTCTTGTTTGATCATGTTTTCAAATATGCCACAAATTAGTTTATCCTAACAACCATTCCTGTTCACAAACCAGATTTTTGGTTTTGAGGTTTGTGACACAAGAGCCAATTTGCTCACCTGATGGCTTCTCTCTTGCAAAGAGAATAACTTTCCCAAAATGCCATTCTTGACAAGATTGAAGTGTTCTATTTATTTTGGTTTTTTAATATCAGTGGCTGGCATTATCCTGGCCCTAATGAAGGTATCATAGAACTCCAGTGCTTCTCCAGTGCTTCTGACATACAACCAGACTGGCCATTTAGGTGTCAGATAACCAAGTTTCCTATTTACACATGTACAAGACTTGGTTACAGATGTACACTGTTGCACTGCAATACAAGGTGCCACCAGGAAAATTCAGACTATTTCTCTGCCACATTCCTTCACAGGTGGCTTGATTTCCTCCTTTACCAGAGTGTTCTCTTCTGACACCTTATCAGAAGTGTAGTCAGAAGCAAAACTGTATTTAATCTCATGTATTTAAATTGGATCCATGATACAGAGCAGATTTTTTTTGTCACAAGACAGTGCTTAGTAGACACTGACACTAGTGATCACTCCTACCACTTACTTTGTCTCCTAAATCTAGACAAAAGTGTGTTGGATCCAAACACCCTCACCAGAAACCCCTTTGTATCAATTGGCATTACTTGGTTCCTCTAACACCATTCATCAGTATGATCTGGGATAAATAATATATTAAATTCCTTCCACATCTTGGGAAGCAGTTCCTACCTCCGCGAGGCATTTTGGAGAAGCTCACACTGTAGTTTCTCACGCGGTTTGCTTTGACCTTATTAATACTCCTGAAGTAGTTACAGTTCAGCACAGCCAGACTGCAGCCCATGTCAGAGCCTCAGGTTAGCAGCATTTTAAAGCAAGTCTGGACAGTTTTCTCTAATATGCACCACTGCTCGTTCCATCAAAACCTTGAGCTTGGGTAAGATTGCTGACCTAGCACTGGATGGTGTCTGTATCCATCACTGCCACCCTCAGCATGAAAATAGCTCTGCTTAGGGATTTGGGATTTTTTTTTTTTTTTTTTTGGTTAGATTAAGGCTTTGAGCAACCTAGTCTAGTGTCCCTGCCCATGGCAGGGGGGTTGGAACTTGATGATCTTTACAGTCCTTTCCAACCCAAACCATTCTGTGATTCTATGATGTGAGTTCTTAAAGATGATGTGAATTCTTAGCAGTACTGAAAGGAGATGAAAATCTCCTTTCTCCCATTTGGTGTAAAACTTAGAGCAGGAAAACCAACCCTCTGTTTCCTGTCTCACATGTATTTAATCAACTGGTGGTTGAAGTATATCACGCTTTTTAAGTTAAATCACGCTTTATGAGAAAAAACTACGTAAATCATAGAATCATAGAATCATAGAATAGTTTGAGTCGGAAGGGAATGTCACAGAAAGAATTATTTCCCTTAAGTAATACAATTTCTTTTGTCAACACCATCTATTCACAGCCGAGCAACTGATTTTCAGAAAAAAAAGCACATGTGAAATCAGAATCCAAACAGAATAATAATGAACATTAAAGGTTGAAGCACTTTATGTAAGAACATAAACACCTCCCTTCAGTCTGGCCAGGAAATATCGAATTGGCTAAATAGGGATTTGACTGCAAACATTTAAGCTAGGAACTTTCCTGTCTAGGCAATTCCTTTCAATGGATAACATTCTTGGAAGTCAAAATTGAGAATGCACATCATGCCATACAACTACAAGAAACCCTTAGTTTTAACTGAAAGTGGTACATGGAGCAATACTCAGGTAATTCTAAAATGCTCTCCCATTTCCCTACTGCCTAGGCAGCTAAAAAAGGATTCATTAAAGATCATTTCCTAATCATAAGAATTATCTACCTGAGCTACGGTGGAAATGACATAAGAAAAGCCAACAGAACACATTTAAGCAAGGTATTTGGACAAAAAAGTTTGTAAACTTACTAAAAGCTGAAAAAGAGCTTAAAATTGTTCAATAAGCACTTCTTAAATTCAACTCCTTGTAACTAGAACAGGCAGAAAAACTAGTATTTGTGAATCGTTCCCAAACAACAAGGTGAAATGGGAAAGAGCAGCATTTTTGCCGAGGCAAGAGAAGTATTTCGTTCCTTTAGAAATATTAATAAATCAGTCTTTGTCAGGGGAAAACCAATAATCATGATTTCTACAGTAATGTATGTGAGAAGTACCTGAAAAGAAAGGAACTTGAATTTTGCCTCTCAGGAGATGACTAATGTGTGGAAAAAAAAAAAACACTAGTCTTTTTTTTCCAGGGTATTCTGTTTATAAAGCCAATGTGTCGGACATTCAGTTATTCTGATCTGTGATGACTCTGTTTTGCACGCCTTCTTTGATAAATCGCATTATCTCATGCTTGTAAGCCTTGCTCTTCCTTCCCCAACCAGCTGCTTTATTGACTTCTTTTATTTTTGTTGCCTGATGTGTGTAAACAGGCTAGAGCCTGGTCTTGGAAACACAACCAGCTCCTTGAGATTCACTCAGATTTTATCGCCCTTGAGGACAAAACACATCCTTCCAGCTGCACTTGCAAACATGGGGTTTGGATCCTGTTCTCTTGACTAAAGGTTTATCATCTGCTCTAAAACTAGAGCGTGTATGTAAGAGTGAATAAAAGCAGGGCTCTCTAAACAGCAATATGGTTTTCTCTCTGTAGCAGCAAGGGGCCTGGCTTTCCACCTGT
>NW_010099930.1:0-4422 GCF_000699245.1 Pterocles gutturalis | reverse complement strand
GCAGGAATGTGGACTTTAGTTTCCACTGATGAACTCAATTACAAAGCAAAAAAACTTGATCACTGGAATTTTTTTTCGTTCAATTTAGATCTCCAATTCTAGTCCCAGTTAATATTTTTGCTCCTTCGCCTTTGGACCCTGCAAAGGCTCCAGTCTCTCCTTTGGAGGGTTTTCATTGTTAACGGAGAGCTAACCTCAGGCACTCAAGGATTTTAGCTCCTTTTGAAGTACACTACCATCAGGTCCCTCCTCATGCCTTGTTGAATGACTGTACACAGTCTGAACACACGGTAACACTGTACGATGCTCTCCAGCAATTACTGCAATACAACTAGCAGGCATGTCCTGCATTGCAGGTCGTGATAACCAGCAGAGCTTCAGGCTCATGTATCCATAAAGGATCGATCACCTTCTGGATGTCTGAAGTGTCCCGAGGAACGCTGGGGGCTGCCAGCCTGGAAGGTGAGGGAGCTGGGTGACATATTGAGGCTACAGGTCAGCATGCACCCTCTGAGATGAAGGTAAAGGACTCCAGTTATTACATGAAGAACATGCCATGTCTCCAAACATCGGTTCAAGCCATAGTTAATGGCGAGAAACCCAAAACCTTACAACCAATCCACTGTGTGAGATCAGGCTCTCTTTAAAGCACAAATTTATTTTAAATAGAACTGAACACAATGGCTGGTGGATTTTTCTGCTACTACCCAGTCCTCAAAATGCTACAAACCCTAAGGTAGGTTGTAAGACCACACTCCATAAACACTGAAAAGGTTTATTGTGCATGTTTGGGTGTTCAATATAGTAACTGCAGCTCTGTTTAAAGGCCAAATTCCTACAGAACCTGAGGACATCTCAGCAGAGGAACACTGTACTATGCAAGTCTACTTAAAGCCCATGGCAAAATCCTAATTTCATCCTTGAGTTTATAAGAAAGTAATAAACTGAGAGTCTTTCTCAAAACAGTACACCTCCCTGAAGACAAAGACACCTTGAAATAGTCTGAGACACATATCCATCCAAAAATTTCCCTGCGTGCAGAAATGCTTTGCTCCTGGAAAACTGGCAGAGCTGACAAAGTTGTCTCTTACGGCAGTTAACCCCCAAGACTAGACAAGATGGTCAGCAGAATGCTTCTTGACTTTGATTTTCTGCATGAAAATGTATTTTTCTGGACTTTAGTCTCTCAGCAGAAAGCAAATGCCAGCTGCCTGGCCCTCGGGGTATTTGGGGCTAGGATTAGCTCCCAACAGCCACCATTCTGCCTCCTGTCCGGTTAGAACAAAGGATTAAGGAGCTTTAGCTTCAGAGGTAAATTCAGATGGAATAGGCTAAGGGGCACGAGGGGCAGGATCAAACAAGAGACACAGGGACAGCTTTTTGAACACCATGGACAGAGCAGCTGTGGTAGCCCAAAGAGACAAGAGTAGTTGAATAGGAAAAGATCTCATAAGCAGGAAAAAAAAAAATTAAGACCTTGATACAGGGGCAAAGGAGTTAAGGGAAGAATACAAAAAGACTAAAAAAAATTATCTTAAAAACTATGTATTGGAGGGATTGCTGTCACTGGTATTTATATCCAGGAAACAAGTAGGTGAGGAGATGACAGTAAGCTGGGATACAAGATTAAGTTGATCTGGCAAGAAAGTGGAACTTCTCCATCATCACAAAAAATTAATCATCTATCCTCATTCTTCTTTCTGAGGTCTTCCGCATAAGAAGGATACTAAATTTGCTTCAGTTCCAACGAAAACTCTCTTTGCTGTCAACAAAGGCAGTTTTAAACTTTCACCCTTCCTGAAGTGGAGAAAAGTTACTGGCTCTCCAGTACAGAACAGAACATGTCATTAAAAAGAAGCACCACTGTTTCCAAGATGAAAGCCTCTTCCATTTAGTTATTTACTTATTGGGGGGTGGGGAGGGAGAGCACGTTTCAAGAACTAAAGAGAACTGTAGGTTCCTTCGAAATCTGCTTTCATTCCTCCGACATTAAGACTGTGTGCAAGTGAGGCGCAAATAAAAAACTGCTCTGAAAATTCCCAGAACCCAAAGGTGACTTAAAGAAACCGACACTCAGCAAGGACAAAAGAACCCAGTTGTCCTCTTTGATGGCTCTAGCCAGATGCCCCAGGCGAGTCTGGAGCTGCCGGGAAGCCGCCTGGAGCCCTCAGCCAATACACCAGATGTCACCCAGAGACAGAAGAGAGGAGACAGATGCGGGGAGAGAAGCTTCCAAGCTGCATTTTTGAGGCTGAAATTCTACAGAGGAACATCAGAGGGTACAAAACCCATCATCTTTCCCTGTAGGAACAGAAAGTGAAGGAAGGAGAAAGGGACAAAGCATTCAGAGAGACAGCTGAGACCCTCAAGAGAAAGACAATTTCTGCAAATAGCCCCTTTAATGTTTGGCTTATGTCTAGGTCAAGAGAGCAACCATAAAATGGTACCACCTGCAGTCATCACAGAAGGTCTAAGGGAGTATTTGGACCCATTCACAATAGCCCTACTCCCTTCCTGTGCAAGATTTACTGTTTTATTCATTGTCACTTTATTTCCTCTTTCCTGCATCTATTTATTGAATTTCAGTGTCACTGTATCTATTCTCCACCAGGCACTTTACAAACTAATTAATTCCTCATATCCCGCTGCCTTGTAGCTACAGCCACAGTGTTTTTAGCTGGGGAAAAAAAAATAAATTGATAATTATGAAAAAGATTACATGGCCAATGAAATATAAAAGAAAAAATGCCTCTGATATGCCTTTGGGAGACAGATAAGACTCAGAAGAACTGTCACTTTCCCACCCTCTCTCCATAGCTCCTTCTTCAGGAAAAGTTTTCATTGCATGTGTCATGATCCTAGAGCAAAAGCAAACTCAGATGTCATGGCTGCAAATGACATTTCAAAGAACTAACACTTGCCCTGGAACAATTTCTACCATGCCTAATCTGTCTGATTCAAAGTTTAGGATAATCTGTAGCTAGAAATTGGTGTCAAAGATTGCCAAGTGTAATTACAGGTGACAGCTGTATTCAGAACACTGTAATTCCATACGGTTTGTGGCTGAGAAAATGTGAAACATGCAGTGCCTCCCCTCCTTACCCAGACCAAGCAGAAGGTCCAGGAACTACTTTTGTAGGTGGGGTAGGAAGGGGGTAAAAGGGGCAAATCAGGACAAAGACCCTTTACAGTGAGAACAGTCTTCATGCAGGAAGTTCTACAATTGAGCACTACAAAAATCTCCTGCCAATTTAGATGCTATCACAGCTGCCAAAGCAGCCCTTGGCAGCCCTTGAATTGGAGGCAATCAAGACTATATCTGTTTCCTTCTTTCACTGGTCTCTGCACTAGAATATCCCGTTGATTCTCCCTGTATTCAATCTTTGAAAGGCAGCAATCCTGGACTCCTAAAAGCTACTCGTTAGTTTTACACTCAAGAAACCGAGAGTTGTGAAACATCTCCACTGCTTTAAAAATTCTTCTATCCAAACAAGGGACTAAGTAGGATTCAGCTTCAGACAAATCCCACTTAGAAAAGCGGAAAAACAGTCCATCTTTGCCAATTCTAAATGGCATCTTTGTTATCCAGTTATCCAAAATTCTATCCAGCATGGATTGGCCAAGCCAAAGTTTCTGTTTCCTAATTTGAGGATCTCACATTTGCACATGATGAGATATTGCACGAGATACGATACGTCTGTATACTTGGATAAAGAAGTTCCAGAAAATTTTTATGCAAGGTATAAACTTGTATCCCACTTTACTGCTGTGCATGTTGGATTTTTTGCTCTTTCTTACCCTTGCACATTATTTCAACAGGATAGCAGCAACGGCACCAGCCACAGCGATGCTCTTTCAGGAGCAGACTCTTGCTGGCATGTTATGTCCCCTCCACCAGCGGGCTATTAGGCGGGCTCGTTGTGAAGTGAGTGTGTGTTACTTGCTAATTTCCCCTCTTGGGACTCCAACAATGAACAAGAACTCCGATTTCCCTCTTCGTTCCCTCTCTCTGTTTCCCAAAGGCACAGTGTGGACGATGCAGTGTTTAAAAGGACCCTGATGGTGCTAATTGCTAATCCCACAAGATTTTCTTGTTGAACTTGCTACAAGGATTTTATATTGCTGCTTCATAATTAAAGACAGCACAGGAGAAATCAGCTTTTGCTTCTAACCCCTGTCTGACTCTGTTCCATCCTCCAAATTGTCATTTTGGTTAAATGGCTTTAGATCTGTGTTTTCATGCTAGCATGAAACAATGAGTTCCTTGGGTTACATTTTCAAAAAAAAGTGATGTGACCTATAAAACCAGTCCAATTTCTTCTTACAAAGGATTAATACCATAGCCTGATGCGACTGGCAATTCATATTGCTAGCCTTATTGCTAGAGCTGCCTTGGGTTCAGCTAAGACAGAGTTAACTTTC
>NW_010099929.1:0-227 GCF_000699245.1 Pterocles gutturalis | reverse complement strand
GCTGGGATGCTGTGGCACCCCAATGGTGCAGGGGTGAGGTATTGATGCTGCGGGGGTCCTGGAGGGGTACCAGCACCCAGGGATGATGCTGTGGGGGTCCTGGAAGGGTATCAGAACCCATGGGGTGATGCTGCGGGGGTCCTGGAAGGGTATCAGAACCCACGGGTGATGCTGTGGGGTCCTGGAGGGGTACAGGTGATGCGGTGGGGGCCCCAGCCCAGAATAGC
>NW_010099928.1:0-1426 GCF_000699245.1 Pterocles gutturalis | reverse complement strand
GTAAGTGCCGGACCAAGGCTAACGGTCGGTGGCTGTGGCGAAGGCGTTGGCAGCATCTCCGATTCAGGCCGCCTCGATCCCTGTGGGAGCAAAGGCAGCCCCGGGGCAGAGGAATTTAGGCTGGAAGGGGTCTCCGGTGAAAACCCCCCCACCATGTGCAGGGCTTCAACGCTGCATCGCCCCTTGGCTGTGCACCAGGGCAGAGCCTGGACCCTGCACCCCTCCTTGGTCCCCTTGTGCCCCCCACCCTTGCCACAGGCACCCACCCTGACATGAGGGCAGGGGGCCAGGGGGGACGCTGCTCCTTCTTGGGGAATTTAGGCCAGTCAAAGTTGCCAGGGTCGGGCATGAGCAGCTCCTGCAGGGAAAGGGATGGGATTAGACATGGAGCAGGACAAGGGATGCTGCGGCTGCAGAGCCAAGAAGCCGAGCTGCTGATGCTCCCAGCACCATGCAGGGAAACCTGTCCCTGTCCACTGTCCTTGTCACCAGGGCAGTGAATGGCCCCTGCCGCACTTCACCCTGCCCTCAGTCCCACTGCCACCCCCCTGGCCCAGCAACCCCTCACCAAGCGCAAGCCATCCCTGAAGCCGTCCTCAGGACCTTCGTAGTCTCCGCTGTCATCCCAAGCGGGTGGCGGGGGACAGTCTGTGGGTGCCCATCTCCTGTCCTTCTCATTCCATGGGAAGCCATCAGGCCCAGGGAAGGGTCTGGGGTCCCAGGGACCAGGCTGCGGTGGCAGATCACCACGGGTGAGGACAGTGGCACACCAGGGATGGCCACCCCGCTGCCAACCCCCCCCCTCACCAAGTGCAAGCTGTCCCTGAAGCAGCCCCCAGGTCCTTTGTGGTTTTCTCTGTCACCCCAAGGAGGGTAGGGGGGACAGTCGTGGGGTGCCCATCTCCTGTCCTCCTCATGCCCATGGAAGTTGCCAGGGTCAGGGAAGGGTCTGGCATCCCAGGGACAGGGCTGTATGGATGGCATCTTACTGGTGTGTTCTGGTTTTGCTGTGGTTCCCCCTCCCCACCGTGGCCATCAGCTCTTTCTGCCTCTCCTCCTCGCAGGAGAGCCCCCAGTTTTGGCCACCCCAGATGTGTAGGTGAACCCCAACAGCACCGTCCCACCTCGCTGCATGGCTGCTCCCCCCATCCCCTGCCCCCTTACCGGGTGCCACTTGCCCCAGCCCCTCCTGTGCTGGTGCTCCCAGGGTGGCTTGTCCCAGGGGCCGTGGGGATGGGGTGGTGGTGGTGGTCGAGGCTGCCACGGACCGGGCTGCGGAGAGAGCACAGGGCGATGAACGCAGGATGAGACCCTCACCTCCGCCCTCGCACCGGCTGGGTGCTGAGCTGGGACAGAGACCCAGGAATCTGTCCACCCTCATCTCTCAGCCAAGAGCCCAGATGATTCCCAATTCTTCACCCTACCG
>NW_010099927.1:51910-67753 GCF_000699245.1 Pterocles gutturalis | reverse complement strand
GCCACCGCCTGTGGTGGCAGCAGGGGAGGGAAGGAAGCAGGGGGGGAGCGAGGCCTGCTCCGGGCCCGGGGTGTGTGGGGCCGGACAGCACGCGTGGGCCCTAGTCCACACGCTCTTGATTGGGACTTGGGACGTTTTTACTCGGAGATGGAGCATGCGCAAGATGTGCTATTTCAGGGGCTGGAAAAGTGTGTTGAAGCCGGAGTCCTGAGCCCTAGGTTGCCTTGCAGTAGCAGGTCTGTGATCTGTACCCTGTCCAGCCCGGTCAGGCGTTCCCAAAGGCTCCCTTCTGCCCCATGGCACCATCTCTGTTAGCACAGCGTCTCTCTCTCCCAGTTCTCCTTCTAAGCCCAAAGAAGGAGCCATAAGTTACTTAGTTACAGGTCAAAGGTGGGTTGAAAGCACGTTATGGTTGCTCTAAGTTAATTTAGAACATCAAGAGCTGTAAACGTAAATGCCAGGGCAGTATTTCTTACAGTTCTAAAAGAGTTTTGAGATCCGTTGGTGAAGTGTATTTTAGAAATGCAACATGCTATTATTTTACATGGATTATTATACCTCTGGATGTGAGCAGCCTGTCATTAGCCCTGCTGATACAAAGCAGGATGCCCATTGCCTGCAAATAATTATAATATTTCGTAGCCTTTCTTACTTCAGGCCTAAATAAGTCACTTTCGAATGTCACTAATATTTTCCAAAGGGTTTAACTGATAAAGGTTAAAAATAAATGAGCATTTATGTTTCTAGGAAACACTTAGTAAGCAAATAGTTAACATGGTACATTCAGATAAAACTTTTGCTCAGAGGAAGTCCACAGCAGAGTGTGTAAAACTGACAGGAAGTTGCAGTGAGGCTTCTGGCAAGGAGAGTGGGTGTGGAGGAAGCACAGGCTTTCTGTTTGTAGCACAGAGATAGAAAAGGGAGGAAAAAAATGAGAGAGATTACATTTCCCCAAGTTGCATGATGAAGAGTTTCTTGCTATAAATATCTGAGAGCATACAGCTTCAAATTAATGTGTGGAAAATACTAGAGGTCAGAGCAAGTGGAGTCAAAGAATGACCAGAGGAATGAACTGCCCTTGGTAAGAGAAGCTTCATCTAGATTCAAGGCATCCAGAAAGTGATGCATTAAAAAAATATTTTTCTTTGGAGTGTTGCTCCCAAATCCCAAACGTCATAAAATCTCTTCCAAAGTCCAGGCAAATCTCTTGGTGTTTTACAGCTTAAACCCTTGTGCAGATAATGAATCCCTGTAAATGATGGATAATGCAAGAGAGCTCAGGTTGGGAGAAATCAAGTACCTAGAAACCAGTCCTTTCTCAGCAGGGTGTCCTATGAGGGGCAAAAAAAATCGTTAATAGGAGATGTCAAAATACATAAAATACAGTCTCTCAAGTAAAAATCATAGAAGCATCTCATAAAATTATTAGCTGTATAGTATGTTTACTCACCAGATAGAAAAATGTTTCTGTTTCTTTAGTCTTTTCTGCTAGTGGATATTATTATCAGCTCTTCATGTTCATTGTACGGAGGAAAAGAACAAACAGAAAGGTATATCCTCTGCACTCACAGTTTTCTTCAGTGAACTAGATTAATCACAAACAACAAGCAGTGTTCCAGGAATAGATGCGTGTCATTTGTCATTACTGTAACAATATTTTACAGTGTGCCTTTAATTGCCCTGTATTTTGTAGGCAGTGGGGCAAATACTGCTCTTTGCTATACAACCAGAAAACAGGAAGGGGCCTTTGGGAGTCTGAGTGAATCTCCCATGAGCAGATCTTGGCATTTTGAGTTTCATACAGGGGAATCTGAAATGCAGTATTAAAAAAAAGGAAAGTATATACATGTATATACACATATGGTTTACTTAATATAGACATGTTTGAAGATTGATTGCTGTAACTAGAAGAAATAGGCAATTAGGATCCATTCTGAGCAAGAGAAGTGTTCCCTTTCCCCAACTCTCTTAGCCACATAGTTTGAATGTAAATCGAGCCCTTAAGTTTGGATTTTCCTGTGAATCATCTAGCTAATCCTCAGCGCAATTCTTAAACCAGCTTTGCTCATATCAGTGTGACTGGCAAATAGAAATTGGTGTGCTTGTTAAGCATACTCACCCAGTACTCCACAGGGCTTGTTCTGCTCAGCTTTTTAAGCATTTCACATGTGCCTGAGCTGCTTGCTGATGGTCACTCAAGCAACTGTGCCAGTGCAGAGGTGCCCTTGTGACAGAGCAACTCCCCAAAGTACCATGAATATGGAAGAAATGGGGGAGATAGAGCTAAAATGCTGATGTATTAAATAGGAGCAACATAACTGCATCAGTTTTCCTGGTTAGTGGGCCTACCTGTGCTCAGAATCAATCTGTAGTTTTTAACAGAAAGAGGTCAAATACCTGGCTGCCTGCTCACTGGATGAAAAACATAAGAGACCTGTTTATGCCCATAACCCTTATAGACCTTTCCAAAGCACTGTACCCCTTGCCCTTTGGGCTGTAACTTCTGTCTCCCAGTTTACCAGTTGCCTGCCTGTACTTCATAACTCTCTTATTTCGATGACCAGTGCTTAGCTGGAGCTAAGTCATCCTGCTCCTCACTAACACAGTGAGATGTCTGATAATGTCGTGGTGGCTGTGAGGAACAGCTACAAGGGAACACAGAAGATCCCCTCTGATGGAAAAAGAGGAGGAAAATACTGACAGATCTTGTTAAAAAGTTCTGTGGAATTAGTGGGGAGCAAGGGGGGAGTTGATAGATTATTTGGGGAAAACAAAAAGAGTATTTTTTTAAACAATGCTTTTGTAAAAGCTTGACAGGGTGGCCTTTGGTCACCCCCATGTAATTTTTCTAACTTTGCCTGCATTGTTTTCTCTGGGGCTGCATGGGTGTTGGAGCAAAGAATGTGGCTCTATGTGTATTGCAGTTTCATTACTGCTGAAATACAGCCATCTCTGGGACAGAATGCAGAGCTGGCTTTTGCCAGCAAACTCTGAAGTTTAATGGGCATGTGGTGCCAGGGAATGTTGTGCTGGCTGCATGCCAACTAGCTGTGAACTTTTCTAGAAATTTGTCCTGAAGGGAAAAGAAATGTCATTTGGTTAATCTAGGAGGTTGCTTTGCTTTCAGAGAGGAAGCACAGTTCTGGTCTTTTCTGGTGAATGGACTGAAAGGGGTTGATTCTTATCTCAGAGACTTGGTTGTTCCAGCAAGAGTGTTTACTACACCAGAATTTGCTTTGGATTGTGAGAGCAATGAGGAGACAACATCTTCAAAACTAAAGAAAAATGTCTGCTAATTTTTAGACATAGATGCGTGAGATTTCTGTATCATTCTTTATCCTTCAACGTAATTTTTTTAGGTATTTCTTCATACTCAGAAGATTTAGTCACGTAGCATGGGAATACTTGCCTGCCTGAATAGCTCCTTGAGACATTTCAGAGACGTGTCTTCCCCTGTAAACTCGATGCAATTTCTCTGTGTCTTCGTATCTGTTGATAGAGTTTTAGCTGATAATTATGAGTTCTACCAGTTCATCATCTTCACTTCTGACATAGCTTCCGTTATGCAGTTCTGCATCTTAACCTCTCTTCATTGCATCTTCTTGATGTATTGCCATTTACTAATCAAAGTTGTTTAAACAGGAGTTTAATCACAAGCATGACTGAAACTTAACTCCAAGGTTTTTTTTCCCCAAGTCTTTTTCACTTGCCATACATTTACCTCATTGCTGAGGAAAATCCTCACTCAATTCTCTGCTCCTCTTCCTCATCAAAACTATCTTAAATTAATGCTTTTTCCTATCTCATTGGGGTGTTTCATGACTCTTCTGATTTATCTGCCAATATCTCTTACTGGCTAACCCTTTTCCCTACCATTGGCCCAAATCCTGCTATTTGTTCGTATAATATAGCCCTCCCTTTATCTTGTGAATTGTCTCTCTCCCTGCCCCATGATAACTGCTTTGAGGAGCAAAACTTGCCTTTGTTTTCTAAGCTGGGGAAGAACAGGCAATGGACACTACTGCAATTTAAATGATAAATGATAATTTATTTACAGGAGTCTAATTTTTAAATATATGTTCTCTTACCTTTGAGAGACTACTTTTATATCACTGCAGTTACTTCAGATAAAGCAAATAATAGCTGTTTCACAATATGGCTGTTGTGAAAGCACAGTACTCTGAATTGCAGAGAGGTTCAAGAAAATGCCCCGAGCCCTGGAATTTAAACTCTTCAAAATAAGGATTAATTTGGTAAAAGGAAAAGCCTACTTTATTTTATCCTGTGGTGAAAAGATCTTTCAAATTGCATTGGACAACCAGCTGATCAGATAAGGAACAAGACTGTCATAGCAACGTAAGTGTTTTAAAAGAGTAAATGAAGAATAATGTATCCAATTGGAACTAGAGAGGGAGCGTAATTACCTGGAGGAGAATCTGTCCAGGATATGGGTGAACACTTCTCTCAGGAAAAAAAAAAAAAAAAAAAAAAAAAGTTGCACATGTTTTAACAATTTCAAACTTTCAGAAGTTTTACTTCCCTGCTTTTCCGGGAGAACCCTTTTATCAGCACATGATGCAGAAAGAAGGTTACTATACTACCTTCTGAATCACCGGCTCCTGTGATACCTGGGTAGTTCTTCGGTGTCTTCCATGAAAGGACTGGGTGCAATAGCAGTTAACTGTTGATGGTGACTGATAAATTCATGATTTAGATAACGTGGCAGTGTGAAGTTCTAAACTAGCACTTAGTTTCCCCCATTTATAATTCTGCACTCTTCCTGAGAATGTCCTTCTTCAGCATTATCAGATATTTTAGAGTAATGCATTCAGCAGAATAGAACAGCCTGAGAAAAAACAGCACTGAGGCTGTACTGGTAGTCCCAATCACATATATGGGAAGTGGGTACTTTTAACCCTGCTTTAACATAACATGAAAATACAGAATTTTGACTTGGGAGAAGACTGTTTATAATTACAACTGAATGTCACTACCAACATTTTCACTATCATACCTTTCTTTTGGTTTTTGACTTTTTATCTTTTTCATTGTTACTCTTTTTTAGAATACTCATTTATATCCAGATTCAGACTCTACTGGAAACAGAGGAAACGTTACTGTTGATTTTAATGAGCTTTATACCAGGACTTAAATTCAGCCCTTGAGGGATGTGCAACATTTAGCAATACTTGCATTAAAAATATATATTCACTTCTTATTTACATCAATATTAAGACAGGAGCAAGTATATTTAATGATGACACGTCTAAAAATACTCAGTGTCTTTTGTCCTGCTTCTCCCAGCAGCAGAATTATATCCCAATTAACACAGCAATTTACACTGAAATATAGATACAATTTTTCTTTGCTCCCTTTTGTTCCTGTCCACTTCAGAATCAAGCCTTAATTAAAGCAATGGGCCAAAAGCATTCACGGGGATCTCTTGAAATCATTAGTTACGTTAGCAGTTCATGAGTTTTGTACTCAGTTTGGTTAGAAGAACAAAATGTACAGCACAGAAAGGAGAATTTGTTTCATAACTTTATTAGATCATTTTCTCCTAAGCTTTCTTTGTAGATATGGCCTTGTTCTGCCATATCTTTCCTCTGGCCATGGAAGCTGTTGCTGAAACTACAATCAGGAGAGAAATCTTAACGAGGATCGTTAGAGTCTACACCAAGGAATACACATACTCCTGGCCTTTTAAAGCTAGCCAAAAAGCAGGGTAATTTTTTTCCATTAATCTTTCTTGCAAAAATAATGCATTGTGGGTTTTTTAACTGATAAAAATTAGCTTTACATCTTTCTTAACAAGTCCATAAATGGCAAACCCCTCAAACAGCCATTTCATTGAAGTGTTTACCACCAATCCAATGGCATATTTTATTTGGAAGGTATATTTTAGTGAAACTTTGTATCCTCCAAATAACTGGTGTGAAAACAAGAAAGCGCTGACAAACTTGCTGATTTTAGGTGACTGGATATATTGAAGCCATCTCCAAATAAGTTGCTACATCTGCCACAGGCCGTGGCTCACAGTCTGATCTGGAAAAGTTTTGACTTTTTTTCATGTCGTGCGGGTGCTTTGATAATCACTGGCATCGGAGCTGTGCAGAAACGTGTTGATGCCCCGCTCTGCCTCCTCTCGCTCCCTCTCGCCATACTCTTTGCAGCTTACTTGGTTCATTTTAGCCTGTCTTTCAGGGTGGTTTATCAGCTAGTAGGCCTAGAACCTATTTGCCCATTTCTGCTGTCACTTTCAGGGCTCAGATCTCTTCTTGTTCCTTAACTGGCCTGGGGTTCTGAATAGATTATTTGTGTAATAGACTTATTTTATGAATCCTTTTGTTTTACTACTGATATATTATGCGGTTCTGCTGAACTTAAAATTTAAGATTTCATAGTATCCTATTCCCATGAGATGTCTGTGTTGTTATATTCAATTTTTATAAATAAAAATACACATTTGAAATGAAAATACTGTCCTCTCCAAAACTTTCTTACAAATTCAGAATTGCTCCAAGGTCCCAAGCCTTTTAACTACCTCTGCGCTCCACAGAATCTTCCATTACAACCTCGAGCATCATAAAATTTATTCTGACTTGAGCTCTAGACAGTATTTCAGCATTCAGACAAGGCTGGGTAAAGAGGAGCCCTCTGAATCACTACCAAAGATAGGGACAGAGTGGAAGCTGTAGCCCTGGTGTTGCATTTCCTTGCCAGAAGGCGATACTCGGGTTGCCCTGGTGCTGTGTTTCACATGCTAAGGTGATACTCCACTGGCTATGCTAGTTGTGCAGTCGGTTTGTGTGCGCCATGTGGAATTTCCAGATTCAGTTCAAGTGAAAGAAGACACAGGGCCATGATTTTAATGATGTAACATAAAATAAAACTTTCATATTTTTTTAAATGGTATTGCCTCTTGAGTTGTTAGTTTTGCTCCCTCTTTTTCCTAACTCTTGATGTTTTCTACATTCTTCCTTTTCCTTCTGTTCTTCCTTTTCCTTAAAAAATGAACAAAATTGTGGCATTTTCAGGCTCCAGTGAGGACACAATGAATTGCAGTAATGGATTTCAGGCTGTCTTTCTCTAACTTATATCATTCCATTACTTTATAAGACAGCAACTTTCACCCTCCCCCCTTCTTCTTCTCTTTATCTTTTATCTTGTCTCCCTTTTTGCTTTAACACAGCAGTTTAAAGATTGCAAATTAGTTCTGGGGTGGGGTTGTGTGATATAATCAGCTTCAAGACAATCTTTACATTTCCTTTCATCCTCTACAATACTGAAATTTATGCTCAGAGATTAGCACTTACACTTACTTTATTTCTTTATGCTCCTTCCATGATATTAAAAGAGAGGACTATAGCTTTTTTTCCTGAAAACGCTCTCAGATTAGCACCATGTTATTTAACAATTCTTGTACATAACAGTGGATTCAGAGAAAGAACAGTGCCTTGAAGTTAACAGTCATTTTATAGCCAGTTCTTGTGAATAGCTTTTTATCATTTAAGTGAATTTTTTTGTCTGTCTTTGGGCATTCAGTAATGGAGGAAAAGCCCTCAGGAGGAAGTAATTCCTTTTATAGAAGTTCTGAGGTGCTTCAGGCTTTCCCAGGTTGGCCCATGTCCTGCTCTCCCTGTATCTTCCCTGTTCCAGGCATACCATCATTTTTTAGTTCCCAGAAACATTCTGTGCATGGTTTAGGCTGTTTGTGAGGGCTGCATGTGTGGGGATTGCAGTATACAGGCACATGGGCTCCAGAAAGTGAACAGAGCTGTCCACATTATTTAAGGTGCAGAGTCATCAATTCACTGGGCCAGTAATTCTCATCATTTTCCATACTCAGGATTTCTGCTCATCTAGCCAGAGCGTGATTAGATGGCTTTCTCAGATTGCAGTGTAGGGAGGACAGTCAGTCATGACTCCTTGCCACATACATACATCCATGACACCCATGTTGAAAAGCTGTGCATGTACCTGTCCAAGTTAGACTCTGGAGATGTATTTTTAAAATGCTCAGTAATTAGCTACCTATTCACAACAGTCATGAACCATTCTGTCATATAGATGCCTGTCAGCTCATTACAGCTCATTTCAGGTTTGTTAGTATATTTCCAAGCTGTCTCGGCCCATAATTAGGAATCCTAAACACCACTAATAAATCTCAACCCATTTTTTTTTCAGAGTATATCAGTGGTGAAAATCTTACCAGCTGAACCTATATGGAAATGGTCATTTCCCTAAAGGACAGTTAAAAATGTATCATATACCCAGTGTCCTGTGGTTTGGTACCACTGTCACATAAAATAGATTCCATGTAGTTACATGGAATTTGTAAGATGGAGAGATCAAGCTTAATTCCACTGTCCTATATATGCCGTCACATAATGTATAAACAAATTACAAAATTCATCAAAGAATATTGTTGCCTACATGTCCAAAGTAAAATTGAACTAATTGGATATTTGCTTACCCACACACTTCATAAACACATACATGGAGGCAAATAAACAAATAAGGATTTTTGAGACATGAGTTTCCTAATAATTTGTCCACATTTCTAATAGGTTTTGAGTGACAACAGTAATAATATTTGGGAAAATGCACTGTACATGTAAACATACAGTTAGGATTTCTCTGGGAATCCTATTTTTGAATTTCCACACTTTTTGACAATGAAATGTTTGACCTTCATGATGTGTTAACATACAGATTCTTTTTTTTTTAATTTAATATACCGATGAAATTGGGGCAGAGAACACAGATGACTGCCTCTGAGCCCTCAGGCTCCTGATTATCTCAGGATAACTGTGCCTTCCTGGAGTTGCTCAACTGCTGCATTAACAGTCTTTACTGTGAAGAAAGCAGCATTAGATAAACATCATTCAGAAGGGTATCTCTAATTGTTTGAGCCTACAGAAATAATTTGCCTCAAGCATCAGCAGTAGATAGGTGTGGTTTTCAGATCATCAGGAAACATCTTTGGTATCAACTCAGTGCTGTGTCATCCTCTTGTTTTAATTGACACTGCGTATATCACTCATTCTAACATATTTACAAATCTTGATTAAGTCACAATAGTTAAATGTCATAGCAGTTTTATAGGCTAGGGGGTTACCTACTTTTTTTGTGTTTGAATACCTCACCTCCAGACAGTAAAGGATATTTATTTACTCCTGGGTGTTGGCTAGTGCCAGCAACAGCTGCCAGCAGCTGAGGATGGCACTGGGAAGATGCAGCACTCAACAGAGGCATCCTGGTAGGTATCTTCACTCCCTCATTAAGCAGCTTTTTGAAACAAGCCGCCATCATCGTGCTTTCAGTCATGACAGAGAGCAGATCTAGAGAGCGGGGAGCTTCTAAGACTCACAGGGCCACCACACCATTTCAAAATTGGCCGCAATTATATTCCACTGGAGCAGGAGACCTTGCAGTTGTCCTCTCTGTGTGTTGTTGACAAGGCGTGTTTTGAAGATGACCCTCTTTGCCTCTCAGCTTCACATCTTCAGTGTGTGTTTGCTCCTTTTTACACATCCACAATTTTGTCCTCCTGCATATGTCACCCAATCTTCATATAAATGTCCTGCAGTTTTCCCCCTGCTCACGTGCAGAGGCTTTGCACCCAGTGTCACTACACCTGGAGTTCATAGCTTACGTAACTGCCAGCACAGAGGATGTGTATATATATATACACACCCTACAGGAAGCTGGGCAAAGTAGAAGCGTGGGGGTGCTTGGAAACTCCAACTGGAAAGTCTGTCCCATATAAGTGAGGCCACTATTCCAGCAAGTGACATCTATTTCTGCTGCATAAAACTAGGGAAAGGCTGGTTTCCTGGGACTTTACCATACTTCCAGATTAATTGCATCCAAATGAAATAGAAGGTGCTGATATTATACTGGTGATATCAGATGTTCCTGTTTCATTTACTGAAAGACAAGTTCTGTTATATTTCCCCATGAATATCAAGTGGCCTGATGGCAGTTCCTGGATGTTGGAATCTATTTGAATACAGTAAAAATCAAAGTCATTCTCTGAGGGAAAGAAAATAAAATATAGTTTGATTGTTAATTACTTTTTTTTTTCTTTTTTGGGTAGTTTTATGTTAATCTGTCCTCAAAAATACTTTATCACTAACAATTTGGATATTGATAGAATGTCTATAGCACTGACTTGCCATCAGAATCTATGTCTAGGCTATGTTTTACACACTGCTTTTATTTAGATCTTCTCTCTTGTTTTGTTTCCAAGGAATTTAGTTTGAAATAACATTAGCTCCTTTTTAAAAAAAAATTCTCTAATTTTTATTCATATGTGACTCAAAATATCATACCCTCTGTCAGAGTATCCATCACTCCCTTGTGCATATATGTATCAAAGCACATAAATATACTCTAATATTTGCCTTTTATTTATACAACACACATTAATTAACAACATAATACATATACATACCTATAGCATATATAATTATTATATAGGGCTATGTAATAATAATAATTACAATTGTATATAAATATATGTGATGAGAAAGAATCATAAGAGGATTGTAACAAAATGCTAGATATTACTAGTGGTACTTATTTGCAGGGAGAAATTAACCAAAATAACTGTAGTGGATTACGTGTGCCTGAAAAAGTAGCTGTCCTGGAATTGTCATTATAATTAAAATCCATACTTAACGTTAATCCAGAAAAATCTTATGAGGTACAGAAACCCCATCGTTATTACTAATAGATTCCCCACAAGCTGAGATGCATGTTGTGAGCGTTTATCTGTAGGCAGAAGTTACTGCACTCAAAGACAACACATTGCCACAGAAAGGCGTTAACGATTCTGCTCCAACACTGTGGTTTGTGACCATTGATGGTTTCGGAAGCCTCTCTTTCCAGAGTGAACACTCAGAATCTGCTGTAAGAAGAGATAAATAGCTAGACTTCAATCCCACCCTGCTTTCACTCCTTTGAACAGCTCATTCAGAAGCACTCAGCTTTACAGACATTTTATCCTGAGGCTTTTATCACTGA
This sequence comes from Pterocles gutturalis, assembly GCF_000699245.1. Lineage (NCBI taxonomy): Eukaryota > Metazoa > Chordata > Aves > Pterocliformes > Pteroclidae > Pterocles > Pterocles gutturalis. Next base: position 56,722 of record NW_010099927.1, on the reverse strand, counting down.
AAGGAAGCGGGGACATGACTTCCCTGCCGGTTCCCCAGGTTGTGCATAGATCCGCTGCTACAATAGGCTGTAGTCGTGTTTCTGCAGCAAACATGAAACACGTCATAGCTACAACAAACAGAGAAAGAGGAATAATAATCATAACCTTGGCTGTTCTCAACCTGAGATAGATCCATGAAGTGCCACTGGTATTTTGGTTGCAAAATGACGATATGTGAACTTGTTTAAATGATACAAAGTAGTCCATTATAATTGTACTGATTAAAATGAGATGGGTGGCAGACCAAGCACTTTTGCATCATAGATATTGGCTGCGAGGTTTTAAGGTCTGAACATAATTTGTTCAGTCTAAAAAATGTTTCTATCAGTGCAAAGTTTAGCAGTTTAACAATATCTGCATTCTATGCAACACATATTCCTCCATTTAAACAAGTCAAGGATCTGATCTCATATTTACAACCAAGCTAAAACTTTCAGAGCTCTGAGTGCACAAGGAATGCATAATCAGAGTTTAAGAGACTCAAATCTTTAGCTCACAGCTGCCTTGAATATCCCTTAACAACATCTATTCCTAAGGCTTCCTCCCAGCTCAAAGGAAAATATATTAATTAAGGGTGCTACACCAGTTCATACCAGCCAGAGAACCAACCTGATAGTTATAGTCCACAATAGAAAGAAGAGTCTTGATGGAGATCTCCAGGATACGCATGCTAATTATCCCAAAGATAATTACTGGGTGCAATGGTAGGAGATGATGAGTACTCTTGACTCACACTGGAACCTGTAGGCCAAGTGTAAAATGGTGCTGGCTCTTTCTTACTGTCTGATAAAAGTATTAACACGAGAATCAAAGATACTCAGCAATGCTAAGGAAAATAACTATATGAAAACTGCATATATATATATATATATAAAACAGCATCTCTTTTGGGCAGAGCAGGAATTTTCAGATTAATACTGATAGCCAAAGGGGGTGCACGACTGTTGGATTTCAAGTAATGAAAACTTTATCCATTTCCTGTCCTGTCACAATAATCTAATGTTTCTTCTGAGTTTCTCCAGTCCACATGTTCTGTATTGTGCCCATGAGGTTTTCCCTATGATCAGTCAAAAATGTCTATCTGCTGAAAGGATTCCCCTGGAACTGTTCTGCTGGGTGTGTTGGAGGGTACCTGGTCCTTTTGATGTTCATTTGTGGACCTGTTGTCTGTGCATGTGTTGGAAGTTTTTCAGCTGTTGTTCAGCTGAAATCTGACTACATATGTGGAGATACCTTAAAGCTCAGAGTAAGGCTTGCCACTAATGTATGCACTAAATAGTCACAGTTTTGTCAGCATGAAGACAAGTCATAGGAAAAGACAAAGAAATCAGTTTCTTTCTCTTGCTTCTTGGACTACATATTTTCCCTTTAAATTCCTTGGTTCCATCTCTTATTTGTAGTACTTCATCATATTACTGTTGCTGTTTGAGTCCTGCAAGATTCCCAATCTCCCAATCTACCTCTTTGCACACATTTCCTTTTTTCCAGTTCCTGAATGTTTTTTGCATATTAAATTGTCACTATTTCTTTTCTGTTCTTTTCTGGTTCTCATACTCATGTTTCCTTTCACACCCCACATCCATCCTGTAAAGCAATCAGCTTAGCGTTATCTACCTCATTGCATTATACTGCATTTATTTCACACAGATTTTTCAAAGTAGTTCTTAGAAAAAAATTCTATGACCCTTCGTGTTTAAACTGGTTATCATATGTGGCTTCTCATGTGGTTGCCTCAACTGAAAGGCCTGGGAAAGCATTCGCAAACAAATAGTGGTGGCTTCTCATACATGGGAGAGTTGAGACAGATGGGTACCAGCCTGGTTTTCTGTTACAGTTGACAGCAGAAACATTGTGTAACATACAGAGTTATGGGGAAGGGCAAGGCCAAAATTTGGAGGCAATCTATTGATCCCCATCTGGCACTGCAGCCTCTTTTGGACTGCATTAGTGAGTCTCAGAGGCCAAGTGAGGAAGCACTAGATCCGGCCCAAGACACATCTGATGCTTGAAGTGGTCCCAAGATTTAGTCCCACACGTCCACCTCTCACTTGCAGACAGGTTGTGCTTACTGCAAGATCAAGCTGGTGAGACCCTTGTCCCTGCTGCCCTGCTAGAGACCATACCAGGAGCTCTCCTGGGAGGACCGGGGCCAGGTGTGGGGTGTGTGTCCAGAGACATTGCTGTGGTGGCCACGAGGCCACAGAGGTCCATCTGGTTGCCTTCCTCAGTGCCCAGGAAAGTGCAAGGCATGGCGGGGGGTTTCCCAGGCTGGGCACTCAAAGACAGGCACGAGGGCGCGAGCCAGCTGGGGCAGCCAGACCAGATCAGAGCCAGCAGCTACAGTGTGCTGTGCATTTCCTTCTGCCTGCCCTTATGGTTGCTGCTGCTCTGCTGCTGAGATATAGTTGGTAGTTTTAAAGCTGCTTGAAAGCTGGCTGTTAGTGATCATGAGGGGTGGGAGGGACAGAGCTCTAACTTCCCATCAGGTTTTCCACTAAGTAGAGTCTGCTCATATCTACAAGTTAACAGTCCTTCATAATGAATGTCCATGTAAATCAGAACCTTAATTTATTAAGTGAGCTGCAGAAAACTTATCTCCTTTTCTACCATGCACATTTAAAGAGCTCTGCCAATAAATTAAAAATCACCTACAAAATACTTTTCATTCCCCAGGGATCATACAGCACCATCCAAATACGTCTTTAGTGTCATTCTCCCAGTCTGTTTTGCACTGCTGTTGAACAGAGCTCATACATAGTAGCAGTTCTTCCAGAGTGCTACCTTTGAACTATAGATCCTCCTCGGCCTGGTGCCTATGCCTCTGTTTGTCTTAAGCTTAGCCCTCCAGGGATCTAAGAAGATTTGTCATTTAGAAGTAGATGGAGTACAAGGTGTAATCAGTACAACTGAAGGAAAGGTAAAAAAATAAATGTAGCTGCATTATAAGAGAAATGAAGCTCTTAATTATTCAGCATTCATCACCTGCTTGGGACAATATATTCATTGTGATTCATTAAAAGCTTAATTTTGTTTTGAATTTTTTTCCAACTTTGTACAGTTAGATCAACCTTCCCTGTACGTCCTTCAACACTACAGTCTGTAAGCAGCTCTGCGCTGCAGAGACAGTTTTAGGCAAGGCCACAATCCTTTTATAAGCTAGATATTATTGAAAGGGAAGGTTACTTTGGACACTGTTCTTCCCTAGCTTTGCTACTGGGGGAAATATGCAGATTGTCTTAACTTTTCAGTATCATCTCCTCCAGTGCAGAGAAAAGTTAGACCTGAGTCCTTGTTTTCTTCCCAGTGAGGGAGCAAATTCACTGCTTCATGCAGTAAAAAGAAATATCTTTGTCTCTACTCCCTGTACAAGACCAGGGAAGGTCAGATGAAATCTGGCCCTAGAGCATTTAATCTGTCTCATTTTTTTGTACAGCTTCTTTCATGTAAACAGTGCAAGTATTTGAGAAGCCTGCTAAAGATGTTGGGTCCATTAGATTCACATAAGGACAAATTCTGTCCTTCAGGACGCACCTTTCAGTAGGAGTTAGATCATGCGTCTGGGGAATGGAAATTATCCTTTAATGCAGTCATATCAAAGAGATTCCACTTGACAGTTTTCTCATTTCTTTCCACAATTAGAAATGCTAGCAAAAGCCCTAGAACAATAGTTAGTTTTTCCTTTGATTTATTCCCATGTCCCAGGCTTGTTGCTTAATTTTTTTCAAATTCTCTATGACCATGGGGGAGCCCTGTTTCTGTTGGCAAGTTGCCAATGGCTAACTTTCCTTTCCTGCCTTTGCTCTTCTGCAGAAACTAGCTCTTCAGTTTCAAGATATTTCTTGGCCTTGCAGAATGAGAAGGGAGACGTTGTTTCAGGAAAGGATACACTTGTTGGGGTTCATGGCCCAAGGTCTGTCTCTCTGAGTCAGCTGGACCTTCCCTGTGAAGGTGGGGATGGAGAGTGGAAAGGCTTTGTTGTGTTACAGAAGAGATATGGGAGTTTGGGGAGGCAGGTGGTATCAGCAGGACAAAAAGAGATGTGTCAAATTTGCAGATAAAAATTCAGTAAATGTGCTAACTGCACTAGGCAGCAAAGCACCATCTAACATCCCTAAAACAGCAGTTCTGCTTGTTGGGAAACTGAGAATAGTGGACCACAGAAAACGTCTAGACTCATGAACAACTGCCAGTGCTGAAGACAGAATACTGGATGAGATGGATCATTAGTTTGACTTTGTGGGACATTTTTTCTGATATTAATTAGGGCCTGATATTTGATATTATTGTTTTCCAGTGAAAATTTCATAGCACTTGGATTATAATAGCAATCATGAATCAAGTTAAATAAGCAGAATTAATGTTTGCCCTAGTTTTTATTGCCATAGGATGCTTTTCTATCCCATAGTTGTTCTTTACTGTCCACTTGGAGCATGTCATATAACTATTGGTGTCTCAGTCTGTATTTTTGAGGGGGTGTGTCTCAAAGGTGCTGCCTGGAGGCAGAGAGGAAGGGAGAGTGAGAGAGCTGGAAACAGGTAATGTACCAGATGTGGGCTCATTCTTTTAAAATCCAAAATTTCTGCTCCATTTTTTAAAAAAAGTCTAGGTTTTATTCCAGGTAGAAGCATGATCAAGTCTGACACAGTGATTTTTTTCAGACTCATATTCAGTTATCAATCTGATTTACCTCACTTAATCCCTTTGGAAATGGTATCTGACCTAATTTTTTCAGCAGTGACTCTTACGGCAAGAACAAATAATAGGGGTGACCC
>NW_010099927.1:0-51879 GCF_000699245.1 Pterocles gutturalis | reverse complement strand
AAATAATGGGGGTGCCCCTGTGCTTCCCTGCCATATCTCTTTCTCTGTATTGTGGATTATTCTAGTTTCAGTCCACATTCATCTGTGAAGAGACAAAGTCAAAAATCAGTTCAAAACAGCCGATACATTCCTGCAAATTCACATTTGGCAGTACTGTAAGTGGGTAAATATTGCCAACATGTATTGATTGCTTTTTCTGCTTCAGCCAACAGACCTGAAGTTATCTGCCAAATATTTTTTTTTCATAAATGACATTTCATATTGCTTGATGTTGCATGAGCAGTATCAATTCCCTGCGAACCTCACCTGCTCTGAGAATGTTATTTGCTCTATAGGGATTTCTGCTCTTTTCAACACCAGAATTTATGATTTCCCCTTTAATCCAAATTTAGCAGAGAAACAGAATCCTAATAGTGACACTTACAGTTATGGCCATTTGCCATATTTTAGGGAGTTGTCTGTCTCTTAAATTGCTGTGGCACTGCAAGGTGGAAATTTTATAAATTACTTTTATCTCTCTTCAGCCATTATTATTTCTCTGTGTGTGCGTGTGTGTACTTGTGTGTGAGTGCTTGTGTAACCTGATAAGATGCCTTATGGTCTATTCTGTTAATATGTCTCCTGTATGGCTCCTGCTGCAGCCAGCAGCTGAGCTGCCCTCCCTGCTCGTGGTGGGTGATGGAGAATGCTCAGAATTCAACAAGTGTCTGCTGGCTCAGCTGCTTTTTTTATCCCCTACAAAGGCAGTCCTGCAGTGCTGAGGAAAGCATGCTCTGTTCCAAGCAGCAATATTCTGGGTTGCTGGTGGTCTTGAGGGAGAGGCTGTTTTGGACTCAATGACAGATGAAAAAAATGTTTCACCAAAGAAGTTCTTTCCCTTTGACAGAAACAGGCCTGTTTTATGAAAAGAACTATGGAGCTGGATGCTGTTGCGTCATGTAGGTGTAGAAGATGAAAAAAGGAAATATTTTATTGAGTGATACTGTTCTTACAAGGATTACAAAATAATTATTCCTTCTACCATGATGAGGTCTTAATAGGTCCAGTATCAATGTCCTAGGCACTACAGAAACGTGTCAAAGAGATATACCCGGCTTTAAGAAAGACATGGCTATTTCAAGGAGATGTGGAAATCCATTATTGCTGCTTTTGACATGACATTGGTGGTTTTAGTGAAGACCTGTATGAATAAACAAAATCGATAATGCAAGATGAATGCCTCCCTTTAACAGCAACTGCTGCATGAAGTAGTTCATTTAAGAATCCTTTCCTGGACTGGAAGGTATACAGTGACTTATAAATGCCTTCACTATTGGTTCTTTTTCTGCCGTGGTCATTAATCAACTCAAACTTTAATTTAGCTTACAGTTATCAAGAAAATCGTGCCTCTTGTACTGCATAGCTGCAGTGAGATGGGGAAACTTCAGAGCCTTCCTCCTCTCGCCTAACTCTTCCTCAGTGCATCTGGGTAGTGGCAGCAAAGGAAATGAGCTTAATACCTCCTGGCCCAGCAAATGTTGTCTACATTGCTAGGTAACTTGGTACTGAGAACAGCACATCTGGGAGAGCAGCTGGAGAAGGCTTAAACACCATCCCTTCACCTCACCTCAAATTTTTCCTGTTCCCCATCCCCAAAAATGGGCTTGAGCTATGAGTGATTTAACTCCATAATGAGATTCCTATTAATTGGATCAGCCCCTCAAACAGAAGAAATATCTTTCTTTTAAAAATATTTGTTGTGCTAAAAGCCTCTGTTATTTAAATTTTTTTATTTTTAGTGAAGGGAAACTGAGGCAGAAAAGAACAGCAGCATAAGGGACAGAACTTCAGGGTTTCAGCAGAGTGTTCTTCCTCCCTTTTAAGCAGAGGTATATGGAGGTCCTCATGTGGGGTCCTTGTGATAGAATGGATGGTGCAAGCTGCTGATTAACTGCTTTGAACGGGCTTACAGCTCTGCAGTTGGAAGGCTAATGGGTAAGGAATTATTACCTGCTCTTGGATCTCAATTATGCAATCTTTGTCTCTGGTCTTCTGTGAAACAAGAAAATTGAAGCAGAAATGAAATTTATTAGCAGGACAGGCTGCGTTATGAATATGGCAAATGCTGATGTCTTATTGCAAATGAGGTATTTGCTAAATAGAAATGCTTTTAAAACAGTATAATCCTTCACTGTCCCTTCCAGGACAAACAACTGGAGAGCAGTGATTGCAGAAATCATTTAGGTCATGCAAATCAAGCTTCAGCAGCAGTGTTTCTTGCAGTGAGAAGGGAAGGCTAGACTGTCCTGTTAAGAAGCCTTGTAATGATAAAACATGATTAAAATTACTTAGAAGAAATTACCAAGTGGGGGTCAAGAAGGGCTAAGAAGGGCAGGCTGATCAAGGAAATGTGGTTTTAAATGGGCTAGTTCCAAGGGATTATGTTTATCATAGTCACACATAAATGGCTAAACAATAATCACACCAAAATTATGTTAAGGTTGTAGCCCTTACAGGGTCTGAGGGTAGTTTAGTGGCCTTTTATGTACAGAGCTGATTTACATCAAGTGACATAAGGGTCTAAAATTCTCATGTAATGTTTTCACAAAAGATGACAATCAGCTTTCTTCTGGACTTAAATTTAAATGTCACTTGGAGAACTATCAAGTTACTCAATATTGTACAGTGTAAGCAGAATGTAACAAAAGGGACTGCAGCTAATTCTGCTGCAGTAAGCTTCATTGTACAGGGGAGCTAGCTCTGTCATTTGCAGATCCTGGAGATGGATTTCCTTTACAGTGGTGCTGGTCTGCCAGTCCAGCTGAATGAAGACAGTGTAATTGCTTTCTTTAATGGTACTAAACAATCTGGGATATTTTTTTTTAATGTGTGGCAATACCTGGAGGAAACATATCAAATGCGCTGTTTGGTTACCACAGGCTGTGCGTGGGCCCTTCATAACCTGGGGAGCACTGCCTCTGGTGTTATTGCACAGCAGAGCTGAGAAGTACCTCTTTATAAACTAATGGCTATAAACCAGATTGAACAGCAAGCTGTCTCTTGGCAAACACCGAGGAGCATGTCTGTTCCTCCTCCCCCCTCCTTCCCAGCCACCCCTTGCTTCAGTTCTCAGAATTATTTCTATTTCCATCTTCCGGAGGTTTTGGTGCTGAGGGCCCAAGGGTGGTTCTGGCACGTGCAACTCCCCAAAGTCAGTGACACCAGCCTGAAATGATGTGTCCTCTGACTGCTGACACTTGGCTTTGGGCTTGACAGCTCCAAATTAGGTTTTAAGGAATGCAGATTTTTGATGTTCTACCAAAGCGGGGAGCTGGCTGGCTCTGGGGCTACATCAGCATGAAGGGGACGGGACAACCAAGACTGTCTTTGGCCTGGCCATGGAGTTGTAGTGGGGGAACTGGGAGGCCAATTAGATCTCTTCCTGACAGTACGATGAAGAGCACAGGAGCTAATTACATACAAGGTGTTACTGTGACAACCCACGAGGCAGTAACACACTGAAAACAAAGTACGGAAAAGTAAAGCCGAAAGCAGAAGAGAAAAAAATAAGAAGATAAAAACATGAAAGAAAGGGGAAAAGAAGTACAACAGAAGCAAGAGCAAATGAAAAGGTCAAAATGCAATTTGAAAGGATAGGGAGAAAAGAGCAGGTAGTGAGGGGGCACCAAGATAGATGCATGATCAGAAATTAAGTGTCTTATAGCCTGAAAAATAGTTAGCAAACAAGATACCAGGATGTGGTTCTTTCACACCAGAGACATAGAAATGTCTTGGGTGGGGTTTTTTAATCTAACTATAACCCTTTCAAAGGTAGGTGTTCAGCCTGAGGTGGTCTCCTAGGCTCTGTCTGTAGTTAGTACCAGGGGAGGCTCAGTCGTTCTGCAGTCAGTGTGGACGCAGTGGCTCCATGGATATTTACTTTGCTCTCAGCGATGGCTTTAATTAAATTGCAGCTCTTTTTCTCCTTGCCTTCTTGCTCCTCTGCACTGTTGTATGACTGGTGCTGGTGGAGCTGTTGTTGTGGGGGTGCAATGGTTGTGTTGGGAAATCCAGGAGAACTCTTGTTAGTCCACATTGGTCATTTGATCTGGTGGTCACAGAGCAGCCACACAGAATTTTGCTGACCTGCTGAGGGAGTCTTGTGGGGGCAGAAATGAGTGCCTGAAAGAAATGTCAGGACCTGGTTAAGCTGTCACTGCCAGTGGAAAAGCTGCCCATTTGCTATGATGGATGATGGTGAGGGACTTGTCCATTGGAGGTGTCTTGGTAGAGAGCGCTCTGATGGCTGGCCTGGCCTGGCAGCCTCACATCTTCATGGCCTTACTCTTTGCAGCTAGCACTTCATGTCAACTACTCACTGCAACCTATGGTATATCTGGGCTGCTGCATGCATAGCAGTGGAGTTAACTTTGTGACAGAGGGGTCCGGGAGAGCGCAAGGGAGCTGCTCCAGAGGTGTGTTGGTTGGCTGCAGTGGGCCATGGCTTTACATGATTGCTGTGCGGCTCTGAGGCCTTTCACTATGTCAAATGACATTTCATATGGCAGGAGTTCACTTCTGTAAGCTCCCCCATAGTGTCCCTGCTACATTCATTTTCCCACTGGGCTAGTTGCTTTGGCAGTGCAAACAGCATCAGCGTCAGCTACCTTTCGTATTTAGAAACTGTTCGTATATACAAATTCGCAATAACTCATTGCAGAAAGGAAATTCTGATGCAGCAGCTGTCAGAGGGCAGTGAAAATTAATAGGAACCAGCTCAATGAAAACAGTCTTTATTTGAAACAGCTAAAATGCATGGTTGATTTAAGCATCTGGCCAGCTTGGATTAAGTAATCTATGCTGGGCACAGACCTTCAGCAGTCACTGCACTGCTAATGAGTGAAACAATTCTCTTATTATAAAATCATTATCAGTCAATGAAATGAGCTCAAACCACAAAACAAAAGCAAAGTTCAGGGATCCGAGAACTTACAGTTTAGCCCCATCACTGAAAATGTCAGAAAATTAAAAGAAGCTCTATGTAAGTCACCACACAGTGGAACCCGACTCACAAAAACAATCCTCAAGTGCTATGGCAATGCTCATGGGCTCTTCTGAAACAAAAGTGCTGTTTCTGAGGTGAAATAATGAGGCCTTAATCTTTGCTCCCAGCTCTCCATGCCCACCTTCATCCCATAAGTATGGTTCACACAGTTGCTAATTATCTAGCAAAATGCAGGCAAGGAAGACCTAGATGAACACTTGGCTTGAAGAAAAAAAAAAGAGCAATATTAAACGTATCTAAATTAGGTGATAAGGACATACAGAAAAAAAAAACCCAAACAAAACAGTGAGCTAGCATTATGCCTATGAAGCAGGCACAGTTCGCCAGGAAGGGCCCATACAGCTTCTCTACCCCACCTGGGCTTTTGCAGAGCTGTCTTAGGAGTTAGGCTAACCCATCACACAAGAGCAGGATGGATCATAGAATCATAGAATCACAGAATCACAGAATCATAAAATGGTTTGGGTTGGAAGGGACCTTAGAGGTCATCTAGTTCCAACCCCCCTGCCACGGGCAGGGACACCTTCCACTAGCCCAGGTTGCTCAAAGCCTCATCCAACCTGGCCTTGAACACCTCCAGGGATGGGGCATCCACAGCTTCTCTGATAATCAGTGATGGATAATTGACTGTTGCTGAAGTTGACAGTGAAACTAACTGGTGATTTTTTTCAACAAAGGTTATATCAGAGGAAGAGTTTATTACATTACACATCTCATTTGTCTAGGCTCTGCTCCTTGGGTCTTGGCTCAGCTGATGCTTATTCAGCACCTTCTTTCCCTTCCATTTGTTCAAAGGAAAGATGTTGCTTTTAGGCAGCTTCAGCGGCTCTGTGCTGGGACTCGGCTGGTTCTTGGACTGCCCCGTTCTGATCTCTCACAAGCATGGCTTTCTGCCTGAAAAGCTGCAGATGAGTTCTCTAACACCCTACTTCCTTTGTGATGGTTGAAGGAGGAGTCACTTAATCCAATTAATTTGCTCCTAGAGGGCTGAAAAAAGGACAGATTCAGAGAGGTCATGGTAGGGCAGAAAAAGAGGAAACAAATTGTTGGAGAGAAGAGGCTGGAGAAGGTGAAATATTTTATGTAAAAAGGCACTGCCTATTTTTTCTCAGACAATTTTTATACCCTAGCCACAGAATCACAGTGTATGCAGGTCACCTGGAATATGAACAGGCAATTTATTGTGATAAATTCAGACTGTTTGCAGCCTCGGGAAGAGATTAGTGCACCGGTTAATGATGCCATCACAGTTTCAAGGTTACCTTTTCAACTGTATGGGAAAGGAGCAGATACCATGGCAATTCAGGTTCTAGACCAGTCTTGAGGAAAGTGAATCCTTGCAAATTCTAGAGCATGAAATAAAAAAATATTGAAAACAATTAAAACCCCACAAAATCTATACAAACTTCTACTAAAAAGAAAGCAAATCTATGAATCATAGAATATAGATATATCAATTTAAGGCACAGAAGTACAGTTCCTTAAGATAATAGTACTTACCTCTGTTATACAACTCTTTTATTTGTAGATCTTAAAAATCTTTATAGAAATTAAGGAAGTATTCTTTTGTTTTGTATGTTACAGATATCAAGAGTATTGAATGACAAATAAGCGAAATGACTAACCCATGGAGAAACACTGGGTTATTGTCCATCTGGATCTAGCCTGGACCTTTTTGTATGCCAAAAATTATCTTAATCTGTAGGTTTTGTTGGCAACTGATGCATATCAGCATCTGCTGTAAGGAACCTTTGGGTCTCTGGTACATTGCCAAGCCTATAGTTTCAGGCCTGACATATTTAGGATACCTTGCAAATGGGCTAACCTTGTAATATATGCTTACAAACTCTGTAACTAGGCAACTAAAAAAAGAAAAAACCCTCTACGGTGGTTGTAAAATTTGTCTTAAGAAACCCTTGTCCTGCTGTGTAACTTAAACCAAGAGATGGTGTTGCAACAGAACTACATTTTCTCTTAAATTATGTTGTCTCATAATTCATGCAACTGTATTATCCTAGTTTTACTCTGCACCACCAGTCTGCATCATATCTTCCGCATCAGAGAGACAAAATGATAATTTTTATAGGATTTTACCCCCTGTTATTAGATAATTCTGTTATCTAAATAATAAAACATTCTGGTCTAATTACACACATTTTATTTCACTGTGTCTGGCTTCTCTATTGTTCATGAATAAAAACTAAAGGAGGAAGCATTGCTCTGGGCTTTTTCTGTTCCTCTTTTTCTATTCCAGTTTGTAGAACCCAAGAATCACTTGGGAATTATGGTTTTGGATATCCATGGAAATACAGAGATCACTTGTAGTGACTGCAGTGCTTGTCAGACAGGTTCTGCAGAGGAACCTTTGCTTCCTTCCACCAACCAAGCCCACCCTCTAGTTGCTACTTGTTATGCCATGTCCCCGTGAACTTCAGTGAGCTTACATGAAGCAGATGTTGTTGATGTGCAAAGCAGTGGATGAGCTTTCTCACAAGAGTCAAGAAATCCAACGCCAGATTTCTTACAGATCTTTGTGAATATGCCACAGCAAGACACAAAGTAGTAAGGTATCCTAATTAACACTATATATCCCAATATTAAGAAATAATAACTTATTCAAGGAGGTGGCTGTATGTTGCTGTATGTCCGAACTATGATTTTCAAGATTGTACAGAAAAGTGAATTATATCTGAAGTATAATTAAATACTCTGAACTGAGCTGAAGGTGATAAGGGCCATAAATACCACAGTTATCTGACATAGCAGATTATAAATTTTGGTGATACCTATGAAGTCTATCTCTCTCTCTCAAAAAAAAAAAAAAAAAAAGCCAAATGTAGGGTAAAAACACCCTTCCTGAATATTATCAGGAAATGCGGCAGCTTCTACATAGGCTGATCTGTTCCTACAGAGGATTCAAATGCCTCCTCGGGGATCAGTGGTTCCAAGGCAGAAGAGCCAGTGTGAAATGCTCTGTGCGACGAGAGCCAGGAAGAAAAATCAGGCCTTTCATTCTGGATGTATCTGAAGTAATCTGTGAACAGTTCAGGGATCTGTATGTCTTTCCAAAAGGAGATTAATGATTGCCTGTTTTCCAATCATCTGTTTGTACCAGCCAGGCTGTGTGGAAAAAGTCTTGTGCACCGCATCCTGAAAAGTTTGCTATTTGCAAAACATTTTACCATTTTCCACTTTAGAAGTGTCTAAATTTAGTAATGGTACATAGCTCTGCCTCCCCGGGGGCCTCCAGTTCAAATGTCCAGCTCTGTTTTGAATGTAAGTTTACAGCAAACAGCACAGCACGACGCAGTAGTGGCTGAAGAACAACCTACATCTGCTCCTCTGGGCAAAATCTTTATCCACTCAATGAGGGTGCAGGAGCCTGGGTGGGATGTTTGGGGGTGCATCAATTGAAGGCATTTTCTGCCCTCCTTTCAGTGTGGGCTTCACAGCAACAGAGACATGGGAGTTCTGGTTCTCCTTCCACATGGCTGTGGCCCTGTGACTGCTTGCAACTCCCACTACACGTTGCCTTGCTGAGAAGCCGTCACTCAGTTGAATGGCAGCCCTATGTTCTAGTTCCCCACCCTTCCTTTGCAAAATCCTGCTTGCTGGACCATAGCCTGCTTACACCACTGCTGTTCACGCTCCCACTGGTTCTGGGCCCTTGGTGTCCTCAGAGGGAAGCGGAAAGCAGATCTCACCATCCCTGAACTGCAAAAGCAGTTGTCAGGTCAAACGGGGCAGGTCAGCAGGGAGCAGAGGCTGTTGCTGGCCAGGCTGTCCAAAGTCATCTCAGTGCTTTAGTGTTTCCCCTCTTTCTGCCTGTATTAATATAATACAGAATCCTAAATGCTTTAGTAACACTTTTTTTTTTCCTTCTTCTTTTCAGTAGCACTAGTAACAACAATAAAACAATTTCCCTAGGAATGAATTCTTAAGTTATGAACTCTAGATTCGAACAAGGAGCATTTATATTGTGTGGAAAAGAGAGGGCCTTTGTTTGAACACAACAACCAGGCATGAAGAAAATACAGAAGTATGCTTGGCCAAATTTTTCAGCTTCATTTTCTGTCAGTAAGCTGGTGGTAACAGAACTGAATTTTTCTTGCTGAGTTTAATGCTTCTGTTGTATTATTTTAGATATGCTTCATTACCTTACGGCACAAAGGATCTGTTTTTTTCTCAGTATGCAATAGACTTCATGCTTCTGTTGTGAATTCCTTTGAATGCTATGAGGAATTGCACAGAGAACTGTCCTTTGTCGAGAAGGAATGGTGGGAAACAGAAGATGCTGCTTATGAAACTCCATGGGAGTGAGTCTGTTTCGCCACACTGAGCATAAATTCAGTTCAATACTTATCAAAACCAATACATGTGCACAGTTCCACTATGCATCCAAGTTTAGATTACTTCTTGACAACTTTTCTAAGGGATTCAACTGTGCATGACGAAAGGCTTGCACCTGAAACCAGACTCAAGTACTTTCACTGTGTAAAAACATACGCAACTGTTGTGCTCAGTTGTGGGTTTTTTTGTTTGTTTAAAGGTAGAGGTACATTTTTCTGATTTTCTGAAGGAGAATCACATCTTCTCTCTTCATCTCAAGGTCAAAGATCAACCCTAGTTTGTCAATTCTTGAAATATTTCCTGAAACGTCTTCTTCAAATATCAAAACCAAGAACCTTAAGCAACAACATGGAGGAGGACAGAAGCTGAAGATCATAGAATCATAGAATAATAGAGCAGTTTGGGTTGGAAGGGACATTTAAAGGTCATCGAGTCCAACCTTCCCGCAATAAGCAGGGAGACCTTCAACTACATCAGATTGCTCAGAGCCCCGTCCAGCCTGACCTTGAATGTTTCCAGGGATGGGGCACCTGCCACCTCTCTGCGCAACTTGTTCCAGTGTTTCACCACAATCATCGTAAAAAAAAATTTCTTCCTTATATCTAGTCTAAATCTACCCTCTTTTAGTTTAAAACCATTACCCCTTGTCCTATCACAACAGACCCTACTACAAAGTTTGTCCCCATCTTTTCTATATGCCCCCCTTTAAGTATTGAAAGGCTGCAGCCAGGTCTTCCTGGAGCCTTCTCTTCTGCCCTCTCCACAAAATGCTATAGATGAGTAAAATTAGCATGGGTTCCAGGGTGACTAGACAACTTAATGAGAGTTAAATCTATTGGGGGCTATTAAATGCAAAATCACCATGTCTGGTTCAGGAGTCCTTTGAAACACAAATTGCTGTGTGCTTGATAGATATTCTGGGAACAACATCGTGCACTTGCTCTGTTCCTAAATTCTTTTCTAGGTGTTATGGTTTTTACTGGGCATTTATTGCTGCCCACTGTTAGAGGTGGGATACTGGGCTGTGCTGCTGTTCCCTGACTTAGTGTCCTTGTTTCTATGTTTTTAAAGGTTTCTGTGAGTTATTTCTCATTTGATCATAGGAAAAGTTTAAGGAAGAGAGGAATCAAATGATAGCTCACAGAGGAATGTGAATAGATGTCACCAAGAGGAAAATTAAAAGCGAGGAAAGTTCCAAATATTGTCATTTCTCTGTGCATTTTCCCACTCTCCTTCCATAACATATTTATGATGTGAGGAGAGGCTAAGCCACTTCTGGATGCATTATGTGTAACCTGATGAATCTTAGGAGAGTGAAGACCTTGTTGCAAGTTTTGATCTGCTTCCAGTCCAAACAGTCTGCCTCGGAGTAAAAAGAAAATGATGTGGTCAGTCTCTGTTGCTCTCTTCACATCCCTAGTGCTGCTAAATGCGTAATTTAAAAAAGCACATGTAATTCTATGCAGCCATGCCTTAGCTAATCCTTGCTCTCCAACTTCCAAATAGCTTTGTTTTTTTGATCGTTTTTGTGGTATCCCTGTGTGGACATGAAAGCTGAATCTTTCAGTCCCGGTTAACTCAGTCCTGTTATTTCCGCTCTCTGTCTGCTGAATGATCAGTTTTGCAGTTTCCGTTTCACAAGTTAGGACTTCCTCACCCAGCCGGTCCCTGCAGTTGGGAAAGGTAGGGACAGGGACTCCAGTCTTGTTTTCACAAAGTAGCCTGGTCTAAGACCTAAAGTTCAGGAAACAGTTGAAATAATTAGTTAGTGGCTGTGGGCTTCTTACTGACATGCAATGAGACTTTGAGTAAATCTCTTATTTTTTTCTGTGTCTCGGATGATCTGTCTTTAAAGCAGCCCATTCTCAGTGATCTGTATTTTCAGGCTAAATTATTTTGTGATTACAGAGGCAGTTTGGATCTGGCTGAGCTTGGTAGTTTTGATAGTGTTGCATAGACAGCCATGACAGAATACAGGCTCTTCAGGAAGGACAGGCAGGGGAGATGAGGAGGGGGTGTTACTTCTATGTCAATGACCAGCTGGAGTGCCTGGAGCTCTGCCTGGGGATGGATGAGGAGCTGACAGAGAGTTTATGGGTCAGGATTAAAGGGAGGGCAGGGACAGCTGACATTATAGTGGGGGTCTGCTACAGCCCACCCAACCAGGAGGACCGAGTGGCTGAGGGCCTCTATAGACAGATAGGAGCAGCCTCATGCTCACAATCCCTGGTCCTCTTGGGGGACTTCAGACACCCTGATATCTTTTGGAGGGGCAACACAGCAGGGCATAAGCAAGCCAGGAGGTTCCTCAAATGTGTTGATGATAACTTTCTTCTCCAAGTGGCAGAGGAACCAATGAGGAGAGGTGCTATGTTTGACCTTATTCTCACCAACAAGGAAGGGCTGGTGGGGAATGTGAAGCTCAAGGGCATCCTGGGATGCAGTGACCATGAGATGGTGGAGTTCAAGATCCTTAGGACAGTGAGGAGGGTGCACAGCAAACTGACTACCCTGGACTTCAGGAGAGCAGACTTCGGCCTCTTCAAGGATCTGCTTGGTAGAGTACCATGTGATAAAATCCTGGAGGGAAGAGGGGCCCAAAAAAGCTGGTTAATATTCAAAGATCACCTCTTCCAGGCTCAGGGGCGATGCATCCCAACAAAGAGGAATTAAGGCAAAAATGCTAGGAGGCCTGCGTGGATGAACAAGGAGCTCCTGAACAAACTCAAACAAAAAAAGGAAGCCTACAGAGGGTGGAAGCAAGGACAGGTAGCCTGGGGGGAATACAGAGAAACTGTCCGAGCAGCCAAAGAGCAGGTTAGGAAAGCTAAAGCCCTGATAGAATTAAATCTGGCCAGGGACATCAATGGCAAGTATGTCAGTGATAAAAGGAAGACTAGGGAAAATGTGGGCCCTCTCTGGAAGGAAACAGGAGACCTTGTTACCCAGGATATGGAGAAGGCTGAGGTACCCAATGACTTTTTTGCTTCA
Source organism: Pterocles gutturalis (assembly GCF_000699245.1). Lineage (NCBI taxonomy): Eukaryota > Metazoa > Chordata > Aves > Pterocliformes > Pteroclidae > Pterocles > Pterocles gutturalis. The sequence continues at coordinate 39,494 of NW_010099927.1, read as the reverse complement.
GTCTTCACCAGCAAGTGCTCAAGCCACATTGCCCAAACTGCAGAAGGCAAAGGCAGGGACTGGGAGAACGAAGAACTACTCACTGTAGGAGAAGATCAGGTTTCAGACCATCTAAAGAACCTGAAGGTGCACAAGTCCATGGGACCTGATGAGATGTATCTGGGGGTCTGAGGGAAATGGCAGATGAATCTGCTAAGCCACTATCCATCATATTTCAGAAATCATGGCAGTCTGCTGAAGTTCCCACTGACGGGAAAAGGGAAAGCATAACCACCTCCTTAAAAAGGGAAATAAGGAAGACCTGGGGAACTACAGGCTGGTCAGTCTCACCTCAGTGCCTGGTAAGATCATGGAGCAGGTCCTCCTGGAAACTATGCAAAGGCACATGGAAAATAAGGAGGTGACTGGTGACAGCCTACGTGGCTTCACTAAAGGGCAAATCGTGACTGACAAATTTGTATAAGGGAAGAGGAACTAGCATCATCTACCTGGACTTGTGCAAAGCATTTGACACTGTCCTGCATGACATCCTTGTCTCTAAATTGGAGAGATATGAATTTGACAGAAGGACCACTTGGTGGACAAGGAATTGGCTGGACAGTTGCACTCAAAGAGTTGTGGTCATTGGCTCGATGTCCAAGTGGAGACCGGTGATAAGTGGCATTCCTCAGGGGTCAGTGTTGGGACTGGTGTTGTTTAAGATCTTTGTTGGAGACATGGACAGTGGGATTGAGTGCACCCTCAGCAAATTCGATGGTGAAACCAAGCTTGGTGGTGCAGTTGACATGTTGGAGGGAAGGGATGCCATCCAGAGGGACCTTGACAGGCTTGAGAGGTGGGCCCATGCAAACCTCATGAAGTTCAACAAGGCCAAGTGCAAGGTCCTACACGTGGGTCAGGGCAATTCCAAGCACAGATACAGTCTGGGAGGAGAATGGATTGAGAGCAGCCCTGAGGAGAAGAACTTGGGGGTGCTGGTTGATGAGAAGCTGAATATGAGCCAGCAATGTGTGCTTGCAGCTCAGAAAGCCAACCGTGTCCTGGGCTGCATCAAAAGAAATGTGACCAGCAGGTTGAGGGAGGTGATTCTCCCCCTCTACTCTGCTCTTGTGAGACCCCACCTGGAGTACTGCATCCACCAGCTCTGGAGTCTTCAGCACAGGAAAGGCATGGACCGGTTGGAGCGAGTCCAGAAGAAGGCCACAAAGACAATCAGAGGGATGGAGCACTTCTCATACAAGGACAGGCTGAGAGAGTTGGGGTTGTTCAGCCTGGAGAAGAGAAGGCTCCAGGGGTACTTTATAGTGGCCTTCCAGTACCTGAAGGGGGCCTACAGGAGAGATGGGGAGGGACTTTTTACAAGGGCATGTAGTGACAGGACAAGGGGTAATGGATTTAAATTGGAAGAGGACAGATTTAGATTAGATATTAGAAATAAATTCTTTACTGTGAGGGTGGTGAGATATTGGAACAGGTTGCCCAGAGGAGCTGTGGATGCCCCATCCCTGGAGGTGTTCAAGGCCAGGCTGGATGAAGCTTTGAACAACCTGGTCTAGTGGGAGGTGTTCCTGCCCTTAGCAGGGGGGTTGGAACTCGATGATCTCTAAGGTCCCTTCCAACCCAAACCATTCTATGATTCAATGATTCAATGATTCTACGATACTATATCTAGAGTAAGTTTGTCTCTGAGGAAGCTCAGGCAGTCTTATACATTGAAGACTGAACTATTTAATCCTGCCAGACTGAAGCTCGCTCTGCCCAGAGGCAACTTGGGTGTCCAAGCACCCCATGGTTCAAGGTGGCTTTGCACAAAGCCAGCCTTAGTTTAGCAAGTATGGCACTGAGATTGAGGTATTAAGTCCAGCTGGACTGGAGCTGAATCCTGCAGAGCCCTGAATACAACTGCACTGTGCTCCTCAGTGAGCTCTGAGGTTTTCTGCAACGTGGAGTGTGGACAAAAGGCCACACTTGTGTGGTCCTGAAGGAATCAACGTGCTCCAGAAGGCTATGTTAGCCCTAATGTGCCACCAACCATCCTCGCTGACTTTACAGCAAACCATTCAAATGCCTTGGCAGCAAGCTGCTCAGTTCCATATTGCTTGCAATTTTCCATTAGCCAGGTTATTTCAGGTCTTTATTCCTCTCCTCCTCTGCCGTAGCTCTGGATAATGGCAAGTTGTCCACAGCATGAAAGCAATGATTTTGCCATAACTTTGTGTATTATCAGACCCTGTAACTTCTATGGTTATTTAATGCAGCCTTTCAGTTTTTGTCCACCCTTTTTTGGCTAGGCAGCCTGCATTTCAGGATCCTAGCCATGGAGCACAATGAAATTACTGGTTAACTCGTCCCTGTAATAAGCTGCACTTAAGAGTCCTGTCTGAGGGATACGCGGAAGGGATGGGCCAGAGAGCTGGAAATAGGACTTCACTGCATACAAAGAACCACAATAACAAGTACAATGTCACTGCTTAGACAGTTAAACTTGGTACCATGCACACAAAAGAAAAAAACAGAAGTCACCAGTCTTGCTAAAGCTGATTCCTACCAAAACGTGCAGTGAATTATCTGTGTTTTTTTTCCAGAAAGGAATACCAAGGCTAAACATTAAAGTGTTTTCAGATAAAAGATGTAATTGTAAAGTATTACATTAAAAATACCATCAGTGAAATGAGTGAAGAGGCCTTTGAAAATTTGTCTTCCTTTGTCTAGTCTCAATCACATTTGAAAAGTTTCCAGCACTACGTTCTTCCTTTTAGATGGTGCAGTACCTTGGCAGCATTTCCTGAAGGCTTTTCACGACCTCCTACTGTAATTGCTTTGAAACCTACAGCAATCTTGGCAGTGTCTTCTTAGAAGAATATTACAAAAGTTAGTAATACAACTATTTTTTCATGGACTTAAAAATGCAAGGATCATGTTTTCTGATGTTTTTGAGTGTCAAATATCTGCTTTTTTAGATTTACCATAATTTTCCCTTTCTATAATTTTTTTTTTAAAAAAATTCTTGCTTAAAAATATAATAGGTGCACAAAATTGCACAACTATATCAATATTTCAAAAGCCACCAAATCTTACATATGCAAAAAAGGAAGCCTAACAATCTTTGCTAATCTCTAATGCAAGATGTATCCATTATTTATGAAGGCAGCAGACAGAGGGGAACTGCTCTTGAATGGAATCTTAAATACTACACAAGAGAAGCCCTTGGCACCTACACAGCTCAAGGTTTCTTGTTATTAAAGCCACTGACCAGTCTCTTGGGAGATTAATGCTGAAAGTTAGTCTCCAGCAAACTTTATACTAATTGAGTGTGAACCGGGTTGAGTTTTGTAAAAGAAGGAAAGAATGAAGATACGATCCTACCATCCAAGCATCATTTTGTACCAAGACTGATTGCATTACAACAGGTCAGCACTTTCTCCCTCTCATCGCAGATTTTCTACGTCTCTTTGTTTCATGTGTGAGGAAGGCAAATGACCTCTAGTAGCAGGATGCTGTGGTGGAGGCCCTTATGCGGCAGTTAGGGGAACTCTGTGTCTGGATCCAACAGCACCTATACCTTTCCTTCCCTTCCCTCTGGATGCACATTCACTTATAGTAGTGTATGTGGTACTAGCCTTAATGCTTATTAATGCTTGCAAATGACACAATGTGGCCAAATTGCAATTTCCTGAAAGCTGAGCTTAATAGACCCTTAAATACTATTTGTTTCTACTGTGGCTGATGAAGATTTTCCATATTGATATTCCATACTGAGTTGCAGAGGCAGCGTCTGACGGGGTGGGATCTTTTTCTCATTCATACAGAATCCATTTTTGAATATCCCACTTCAGAAGATAGGGGGACTATCGGCAGAGGTTCATGAGAAAAGCAACAAGAACAATCAGAGCTCAAGAAATAATCATGAGGGCACAGACTCTGAGAAAAGGCAGGAGGAACCGAGGCTATTTTCTGTGGAGAAATTAAGAGAAAGAAGTGACAAGATGTCAGCCTTCAAACGTGTTTCTTCAGACACATTGCGGCCTGCCAGGGAGAGAACAGGAAATTGTTTGGCCCCTGTGTTCATGTCGGATAAGACCAGAAAAAATGTGCTAAAGGGGATAATGCAAGTGCAACATGCAGTTTGGGTATTAGTGAAGATTTTTAATGGTAAGGATAGTGAAGGGCTAGAGTATATGTCATAGGAAGCAGATCTCTAAGTTCTAGAGATCTTTAAGAGGAAGCTGGAGAAGCATCTGTGAGAAGTGACATAGGTATGGTCCATCCTATTGTGGGTAATGGGATGGACTAGAGGACCTCCCAAGGTCCCTTACTGCCTGCTATTTGTGAGTCTATTGCTATAGCTAAAGATTTCCAGGGTATTTCAGATGGAAATATATTTAAAAAAAAATAATCTGTGACATAACTGGAACTACTCTTCTTAACTCTTTTGTGCTGAATTTTTTTCTGTAATCAACACACCAGGCACAAAACACCTTACAAAGCACTGAAACAGCTGAATGAGGGCCCAGTGTGAGGACAGCAGGAGGTACCATGCCACACCACTGAAAATGGTGGGAAACCTTTCGAAACATTGTGAGAAGGAAGAGACTGGTGTCAGCCAAAGCAAGTGCTTGTGTATGGATCTGAATGATCTGTTCCTGTCTTTCTCGCTGTACTATGTTATGTAAAAATAATTAAAAGAAAAACAAGAAGAAAAGCACAAATGCAATGGAAAATGCTTTCATCTCCCTAAGGTTTCAATATGCTCAAATTTTTTAAGAACTGGGGAATAGTTTTCCTCAGGGAAACTGTTTTCACCATTTCCCCCTTGTCTCATTTACTTAAAAACCCAGTGCTTTGGGCTTAAAAGGAATCACACAGAAATGATGGTTTTATGAACATGACAACGAGCATGGTGTCCGACATTTTTTTTCCTTTAGAAGTATGTTCAGGTTTTAGGGATGCTAAATTCTCCATTCTTTGTTTTAACCACATACACACAGAAAACACTGCCTTTATAGTTTACACCAACATGAAATAGAAGCCTGTTCCTTGTGATCTGAGCAGAACAATTCTGTATGTCAGAGCTTTTACAAGGAGTTTAACTTCAGATCAAGGTCTTAAAGGTGAACCACAAAGAGCAGAGAAATTATACTTTTGTGCCCTGTAGTGAGCTAAAGAGCTAATGGTGGGTTGTAGACTGTATTCTGGGGGGCACCTAAGAAGCCACAGGATAATTCTGTAAGCCTTTGTTTCTTCCTTCCTCCATCCTCTACTTTTTCCCCTCTTTCTCCCCTATGCTTTCTCCCCATTCTGTAACGCCCATGAAGGGTGTAACACCAGCTCTGTGCAAGCGCTGCATGGTTGGGCTGGGGTTTTTATCCTGATAGAGCAGTTCACCTTCAAACAATTCTTGAAAGCGAGTTGCAAATGGCCTTGGGCATTTTGGCTTGAAATTTAGAATATGTTTTGAAAAAAAGTCAGTGTATTATCTTCGTTGCTAAACTTTGTTTGTTTTCAAATACACTGGGCTTTCCTTCAGGGTTAATTTTGTTGTTGTTTGTAATTTGCATATCTTTGTCCTTACCTTTAGATTAGAAGACCAAAAATGCCATGAAGGCTTAGAAATATAAAGCAACAGAAGATGTTGTTTGGTGCTTTCCCTTTTTTTTCCTTTTTTTTCACCTTAGGTTGATAGCGCTACATCAACTTAGTGTCTTACTTATTGTTGTGTGAAAAATTCAAATTAAAGAAATCAGACAGTTGTAAATTGCTGGTATATGTAGTAGCAAATTAAAGAGCAGGCATCAACAGAAATAAAAGCCTGAAATGAACTGGAGTTCTGAAGATGCACTGGGAAACTGAAGAAAGACATCAAAGCCAGCAGAAAAAAAATTAACAACTTAGTAAGGAAAACTGGCTTTTAAGAAAAAGACATTGGATTCAGCAAAGCGCTTCATGGCCCATAGAGGATAAAAATAATAAAGAAGAACAGCAGGGACCGCAATAAAAATGTTTGGAAATGAATACACCATGGTAAGTAGTTGGTACAGTCTTTGCTAACAAAACTTAGAGCAATTGAACAATAATAAATGCTCAGGAATTGTCTGAAGATGAGATGATTTGTTGTTTAATGTTGTTATAACGTTGCTTACATGTCAGGGAACAACTGGCCTTTGAAGCTAGTCAGAGCACAAGATTCATGAACAAGCTTTTGCAGCTAAATCACAAGGAATCCCCCCGGTAGCTTTTAATACTTAGTTATATGACAGCCTAGAGGGTTGGAAAAAAATGAGTGTAAAAGGCATTAGTAAAATTATGTTAGCGATTATCTTGTAACCCTTACTTATGCTTTTAGTCCCATTAACATTATGGGATGCAAGTATGAAGTGTGTGTTTTTGAGAGACTCTCATACATCATATGCTAAAGCAAAACCTGTTTCCCAGGCTGTAGATCATTTTGCCGTATACTCTTCCATGTGGATTTGGACGCCTGTTCAATTCTAGGAACTCTTATTGTCACTGTGATGGTGAATTAGGTGAGGGTGAAGTCCAAAATACATGTATCACCAGCAGCACCTATAAGACCCCTGCGCAAGTTTGTGAGCCGGATTCTGATCCCACTTAACCTAGTTTTATTCCAATGAACTTCAGCAGAGTGACTCCTGGTCTGCTGCCATATAAGGGAGATCAAACCCAATATGACTCAGCCTGTCGCTTGCCAGTCTATTCTAAGTGAGACTATAATAAGAACTTCCACAAAGGAAGCTTATTTTGCTAATATGCAAGAAAGAAAAAAAGAGTAGGAAAAGTGTGTCTTTACAGACATTTGTTCCACTTTTTTTTTTGGCTTTTGAACTGGATATGTCTACACAGACTATAAATATTTGCTCAAGGGAGATTTGACATACCTATGAGCTACCTGTGTTAATTTTAATATACTTGATGCTGGTAACAGCAGCAGTAAAGGTATGACAGCACAGGCTAGCAACTGGAGTACAAGCAGCCTGGGCACACATAGTAGTCTCTTGCCCGTGCCATCACTTTTTGTGACACTTGCTAGCTAGCTTGACACAAGTCTGGATGTGCTTACCCATTGTAAAATAATTTTGCCGGAAAGTAAAGAAGAAATACACCCGAAGAGCATGTTCTGGTATGAGGGATGTAATTGTCTGGTTCTTGGAGTCACTGAAAACCAATCATTTTTGAATGGGACCCTAATCGGGAGAAAGAATATTTTTGTGCTTGAGGAAAACACTCCCAGCACACAATTATCCTCACATTATGCCTCAGAGAAGCATTATTTTGTTACCCCCAATTTGATAGCAAAGACACAGTGTTTGTAGCATTTCATTCTTGGAAAAGCTTATTAATTCTGCCGGAAAGGCAGGCTACAGAACAGCTTCCACAGTGGCTGCAGCTATGGGGCTGTACCGAGCAAATGCCTTAGGCATACAACGTTACCCATATGGGACAGGTTTGCTCATGTGACTGTTGATATTGCATGCATTTCGCAGCAGTGCGCCCTGTAACTGAATTGTGCTCTAGAAGGTCATGCTATTTGCCTTGTGTACTGCTTTTTTAGCACAAAACCATTTTGAATGTTAGAGGATGCTCAGCTATTCATGTAGGAAGTTGTTCTAAAAGTAATACGTTATGCTGCAGAATATTAATCAAGTTATATGCATGTATATTTTCTCTTCTGAGAAGATTACTGCAGCTATTGCCTTAAGGAGTCACTAAGGCCACTGTTCTCTTTGCTCAAATTCCTCATTGAAGCGTACAGCTTTTAGGAGGACAGTAAGAAACCAGTCTATGCATAATAGGCAAGTAAGAGAGATTTGGGGAATACATAGAGGACCAGCCATCTACATAAATCATAGGCTTATATTTCTTTGCTCTTCCTCCATTGCTTCCCTTTTTTGAGCTAAGGGACTACGAGTAAAACCTTGGCTTGGCTGAATAAAGAATTAAAAACAATTCTGAGAAGATGTGGGCAGTTTTAACTGGATCTTTTTGGTCAGCCATAGGAAAAATTGCAAATGCACCATGATGATTACTTAAAACTTGGACAAGAACGCCAGGCACTTCTAGCCCCAAGCTGCCTAGACTCTGAGCAATCGGTCAAACGAAGGGTACAGCTTTATAGTGTTGCCTTTAGAGGCCTAATTTCTGCTGTGCTTCTGTGGCTTTTTAATATGCTTTGTGGACAAGCAAAAATTTCAAAATTATTTCCTCCTCATTCAGCATTTGCAGTTTCTGGTCTGTTTTTGCTTAAGTTCTTCTTTTTGGGTGTTTCACCATAGTGCCCCAGAGTCAGATTCCTGGCGTGAAAGTGTAAAAGCTAACTCCATTCTTAATTCCTTCTCCAGGACTTCCAGGTTCTTCCCTAAACAAAATGTAGGATGGAGAACTTGCATGAGTTCCCCCACCAGGTGCTGTAGTGTCTTCCGTGTGTGGCTCCACCATCTGGTAACTGCTCCTCAGAGTGGCACTGCCAATAACTATCCTCCCATTGTTGTGACGACTCTGGCGGGGATGTGACGGATGGGAGGAAGTGTGGAAAGCAGCAAAAGTGTGAGGAGTTTGTGAGGAAGGGGGAGTGACCCTGAAGGCTGGCAATGAATCTTGAGTCGCCTCCCGAGATGGACAGTGGGACCCTGAATGTGATACACAGCATGATTAGCCAAGTTTATTGTCTAACCATGTCTGGAAAGTGGTAATCAATAGTTCACCAGCACACTGTCCAGAGACAGGGACAGGGGCCTCTTTGGGTCTGATACTATTCAATGTGTTCATTAACAACTCAAGATGATGAAACAGCTTAGAAAATTTGAAGACAACACTATTTGAGGGTGAACTGCTAGCACAATGGAGGAGAGGATGAAAATATTAAAATAATTTTGAGATGATGGAAATACAGGAGAAATAAATAGATCCTTTTAACAATGTAAGTATAAAGTATGTCAGTTAGACAAGAAGATATGGACTTTGATCACAGCAAGATGGGTTTTTTTTCTTGGACAGATATTTGAAAACACTCCTAATGGTGATCCTCTTTCACATATGGCATAAAGGGGTTCTGCTGGCCAAAGGCTTAAAGAAACTGAGAAGACTTGAGGAGCAGCTCATACTGAAGTACGAGCAGTATCCTTACACTCCTTTTGAGGATACAGCCATGCAGTGTCACAGCTGGTGTAGTCACCAACACCCCAGAAAGCCTTGCCCTGAGCTGCCTCAGCTTTACCACATCCTAGAGGAAGGATGAAAGAGGGAGAGAGGGACTCTTCTCTGTAATTCCTGGTATGAAATTGCCAAACATAGAGGTTTTGACATCTAAGCAAAATTTAGGAACTATGCTTTAGGATTTTGTCCCTTCTTCCTGTCCTTGAGTTTAGCGGGTTTGGGAGTGACTGGGCTGTAACTGATCATGTTCAGCACAGGCATTACTGTAGCAAAGGTCTTTGCAGACCTCCTTCGGCTGTCTCCAAGGCCAGCTGCCCAAGAGACCCAGTCCTATGATGGCTATGAGATTGGTGGAGGCTGGGCACAGACTTACAGGCCATGGGAAGTGCTTCAGGTGATAGTTTCTTTTCCCTGGAACTTCCCCATTAAAAGGCGGATTGCCACGTATTATACTAACCAAGTCTGCTGTCTGAGTAGCCTAAGCCAGTGGCCCTACATCTTGATTTGGGGGCTTATCTGAAAAGAGGGAGTGGGGTTGTGTCTTCTGTGATGAGGCTCAGTAGTTTTAGGATCTAATGCTCTTGGCACAGTGGTTAAAACAAATAATTATTTAGAGGTCCAGGCCTGAGTGAAGAGAGAAAAACAGGAACAATAATGTTTTTGGACTCTTCATGGCTGTAAGATGAGTCATTTGATGACATGGTTCCCTGGTAAAAGTCTTGCTCCCAGATTTATCTTCCTGGACATTACCACACATGTGTACACACACACACACACAGAGTCAACTGCAAGAAAGGTCTCTCTCATCCTGTCTGGCCTTTGCAGTGTCCTTGGGTGCCCTGACCCCGGTTGTCCCTGGTTTATCCCCAAACACACACAGGAGGGAAGATGGGGAGAGGTGCTCTGGCCTCTGTCAGACCTTGAGGAGGAGAGGCATCCCTTTCCAGGTAGCGGCACAGACAGCCCTGTGCAGGACGAGATAAGGAGGCAGTGGAAAATGCAGGAGGGATGTGCCCCGACAGGCTTCAGTCATTGAGCTGAAGGGCTGCTGGAAGAGGTGAGGTTCTTGAGGCTATAAGTAGACCTGGAGGTGTGAGAGCCTATGGAGTGGATGTGGGGCCAGAGCTGATTGCAGCAGCCTAGCAGAGCACTGCCCCATGTCCTGTGAATTTGTATCTAGCTATTCCTGAGCTAATTAAAAATAGCATTTGTGTCATTTAACATCCTGGTATTTATATTTCAGGAGGCAGAGCTCAATTTCTTCATTAACCTGAGTAAATAATTAAAATTGTCCCCAACACTTCAAGCGAAAAAGCATTAAAAAATTAACTTAGTATATGGGAACAAGATTAAGTAAAAAAATATTAAACTAGTTACATGCATCATTGTTTGCTGCTGTTGCTGTCTTGTCTGTCCCTTGTTCACTGAAAGGAACATTTTCCCTTCTTCTAAGTCTATGTTGTTTTATGTTTATTACATCTTGTCACCTTGTGGCACATCCAGCTAGATTTGCTAGAATTGGATGCTGATATTAATAATTACTTGTCTGAGCTAAATGAATGTGCTAATGAAGTCAAGGCCCCTCTGGAGGTAGGGTCTGGGCTTCCACTCCTATGCAGGCATAGCTGAAGTTTTGGGAAGAAAGCTAACACGAAAACACTGTTCTCAAGTGATAATACACCATATCATCTCCCTTATCAAATAGTAACAAGTACTACAGAGCAGCAAGCAAATTGAGAAATGATGAGGAAGAAAAACAAAATTGCTGCAAACTACCCAAAGCCTATGGGGCTTACCTCAGCATGTGGCTGAACTGAAGGCAGAGCTATTTTAAATAATTTATAGTGCTGTAAATGTACATGATGTGGTACAGGAAGAGGTGAGCGCCTAACACATAATAAGACTGTGCCCTGAAGGGTTTATGGTCTGACAGTGCGAATGGAGGAAAGCCCTTGTACCTCATCAGAGGAAGGGGCTGCTGACGGTTACACGGCCTTTGGAGCATCGATGTCTCAAGGAGCATGGGGGTGCAAATTCAGAGATGAGGCCAGTAGCTAGGAACAAGCGAGCGGGATTGGCAGAAGGTCAAATGCAGTCTGGAGGAGGCAACCAGACAATTCAGAGCTGTGCCATTTTAAGCAGGCTGACTAAGACACGCCGGTGATTCAGCAGCGAAGCTGGCATGCCAGCAGAGCTTTGGGAGCTCGCGTGAAACAGGATCGGGTACTCTGAACTCAAGGTCTGGTGTGATTGGTGCAGAGAATCCTGTGGCTGAGACTTCCTCAGCTCAGATGTAGGGAGGTTAAGGCAGTGGGTGGAAGTCTCTGAAGATGACACTAATTATCTGAAGTATTAGGATGTAGGGAGAATTACATTGCAGAAGCAAGCAGCTTTGTTGATGCTTCCTACCACATTTTTCCTGGACATGGTTCAGTGCAACCCATGCAACCTAGTCCAGAGGGAAACGGCGACACTCCGAAAGCTTCTGTAAAATAGCCTCATCCTTCTGGAGCTGTGTAGACATTGTCGCCATTATTGCCATTGACCTACACATGGATTGCCTTTGGGCAGCACCACAGATCTGGAGAGCCGCCTTCTGGACCCTCAGGGCAAGAATTTGTCCCAAAGTGTGCCGAATCTGAACCAGAGAGACATTTTTCCTCCTGATTCTCTCTCCTGCCTGTGATCTCTTTTCTGCTGGCTCTCACAGCATGCGACACCCACTGACTGTATCGAAGCCTCAGGGGGCAGGGAGATTGGTGCCAGTGAGACAGCTGGTTGCCATTACATTATTTACTCCTTACCCCAGAACATAAAAATAATAATGAAATGAATGTTACTTGAAAGATGGAGAAAACAGCAAGCAAAGAAGAATTTTTTAGACCTGACAGGTTCAGCTCTAACATATTTGCATCTTAAACATCTATGTGTAAAGAATTTTCATGTCTTTAGATGCACAGAATCAAATCCTCAGCGCAACACTCAGCAACTGCCATAAGCATTTTTCTGACACAAGTAATTCATATAGTATGTTAAGTAATTTATCAATATGTTAGGTAATTTATCAATATTTTAAGAAGAGGTACTTTTGGTAAAACAAAAACAAAAACAAAACAAAACAAAAAAACAAACAAAAAAGACCAACCTTCTCCTTTTCCCCATTTAGCAGAGATTTTTTGAGGATAGCTCTTAACACCAATTTTCAAACAGAATTCCCCATTGCTCTCCATAGCATCTCAGTTCTGAAAAGTGGTGTGATACAACCATATGTTAGCTTCTTAAAAATGTTGTATTTAACGGAGCAACAAGAAGTCGATTTTGTGATACAGGACAAATGTAAAGACATATGGTGAGTAGACCTGCCTGGGGAACACCAAACTTTCTGGTTTATGGAACAAAAACGTCTCCGCATTTTTGCTGCCTACTCCAAACTCTGCTTCCAAGAGAGCCTGTAAAATCAAGAAGACATATGGGGCAGAATTCATCTCACCTAACTTGAGTCATCTACAATTCAAACATCTACATCTGAGCTAGGCACCTTCAGCTATCTTTACCGTCAATAGATAGAAAAGTTCTTTAAAAGGGCTTGGTTTATTAGGTCTATTTTAGAAGTCTAGTTTGGGATAAGATTAACCACTTTTTTAGAAGGGTCTGTTTCTCCCATCAGGATTGGCTATGCAGGAAGCTTAGATGACTGCTTCAGATGAAAAGACCCACAATGTAGACATGTATGCTTCTGCAGAAGAACCCCACCCACGGATAAGATTTCTGGACCTAGAAGATGCTGAGAATGTCCAAACGTGCAGACATGTGGTATGAATTCCACAGAGAGTTTGGAGGTTTCATTCTTGTGGAAAGAAATGCCCTCATCATACAAAATATTTTATGAAAAACTGATTTTAATAAAAACATTTCATTGATTTTTTTAATCACAATTTTCTCTCTCTCTTTCTTTTTTTTTTTTTTTTTTTAAATAAAAAAGAAAGGGGTGAAGTTGGTGCAGTTTTGCAGTGTTTGATAGAACTTGGTCCTCTGATGGAATATAGTCCCCTGCAGGTTTCTCTAACACTCTGTAATTTGCAATTTCAGGCCTCCCTGTTTCAGAAACATTCATATTACTTCTTGAACTTTGCAAGATACCTGATGACAAGATGAAATAAGTGTAGCATGAGCTGACTTTGGTTAAGCTTGGAAAATGTATTTACAAAGTATGTTATAACTTTGCCAGTGTAACAATTTATGACATAAATGCAGTTGCTAAATTACAACCCCTCTTTATTCTGTTAGAATGTCACAACAATTTCTATCTGTGAGCTCCATTCTTTGGAGCACACCCAGCCATGCGCATTGTTTTGCTGCTGTTGTTCTTCTTATGATGGTGACGGAAGTCTAGCATTCTTGGTAAAGAGGAATGAAGGACTCGTCTGGAGCCAAAAATAACTAATGAGGAAGCAAGGAGGAGGTTGATAATACATTCCCCCTGCGGGGAACCATCACAGGCACAACAGTGGCTTATGCTGATGTCCTTTGCTTTATAAAACTGCTTAGCTCTACCAGCTCCACTGGGCCTCTCTTCTTTAAGGTCCACCAAGTTAGATTTTACTTTTTCAGACAGTGAGGGAACATTAGGTACTCTGCACCTTCCTCCCCCGAAGCGGTGATGTGTTCTGTGTTTCTGAAATTGTATTTCAGCAGATCAGGGAGGAAGAAGCCACAATATTGATTTGGAAAACTGCATTACATTAATGGTAGCTCCTCTCTTTTTGGTCTAATTATAAAAAGCAGTCATGAGTGCATATCTGTTCTTGTGTCTGTTGAAAACTGAAACTTCACTGAAAGCAGAATTAAAGCCCTGATAGCTTATGCGGTCAATGGAATATCCATTTAAAACTGTATTTCTTGTACCAAGAGTAAGGAATTTTATAAAACAAATGCACATTCAAAATGTTACACTTTCAAATAGGATATGTATCAACAAATATTAACAGTTCAATACAAAAATTTCAGGGAGGCAAAAACATTGCCACCTGGGAAAACAGAGTTTCTGTGTGGAAGGCACAAAGACAGGACCCACATGTGCTTGATTTCTCTGCGCAGGAGTTTCCCACTGCCTCAACAGGATTTCGGCATGGGGACTGTGGGTGAGGTGTCTAGATTGTGTGTATTCCCTGAACAGCACTTTCTTGTAGCTAACTGTATATTAATGGATTATGGAGTTTACTTTTCTGCTTTCATGGGATCACTGTGAACATCGAGAAACTCACAACTTTAAGAGTGGCTTGTCTAATAGTTTTTGCATTCACTTGGAGCCAGAAGCATGAAAGCCCGTACTGTTCAATATCAGTAGTGTCTCCTTCCCATTTAAAGTAACATTAATATTCTCTTTTAAATTCTAAGTAAAACTTCAGAGTTTTGAAGACAGGAAAACAATCCATAGTCTATCTACACACAGCATATACTAACATATAAACTAAACAAACACAGGGAAATGACAAAGCAGCAGCCCTTCAACATATGGGCAGAACTATTATCTAGGAGGTTATTTTTAAGTATGAAAAACATTTATCTGTCTTTAAAGTTCCCAGTTGTTTAGAGGAACGTTTTCTGATGCTGCCGGCTTTCTTCTGATGCTGTCTGCGCTCTCTTCTGGATGACCCATGTGACACTCAGAAATGTATACTCATGACTAATTAAGTTGCCTGCTGACTCTTTCTGACGCACATGATTCTTCAACATAACAAATTCAGCAACAAAAATATAGCAAAGTAAGTAGAAATTGCACAATGAACTCTTTAGCCCCAAATACGAATCATTCAGATTTAGTTGAGAAAAGAACCCATTCAATTGTTTCCCACAGAATCAACCACAAATAAAACAGAAATGTAAATATTGATTTGAAGAATGGTGTCTCTGCTAGCAGCTAAGTCAAGGCATTTCCAAATGCATGGCAAATTTTGATCTCAGTTTGCAGTGGGGTTATTACTGAAGTCAGTGGGAGTACTAGAGGGGGAAAAAAGGGCCTTTCACTCTATTAAAGAAACATTGTGTGTAAGGATGCACCCTGCTGAAGCTGGAGGGCCTAACAGAGAACTTGAAAAAATAGGAGCTTCTATAAGTGAGAAAAAAGTCAGCAGATCATCACCTACAAGAAAGGCCCATATAAAGCTGGTGTGAGCCTACTGGATAACACTTTTGGAAGTGAAATATATTTGACAGATGGAAGTAATGATAACCCTCTCCCAGCCTGACAATAAAGGGACACAGCTGGGGAGAGAAAAACTCCAAAGGGAAGGCTTGAACGAGCCCTGAGAAGAGCCTAGCACAGAGATCTGTTCTTTGATCCACGGGCAGAAGAACAGTAACTTGTTTGGTAAATTTCTAAGCATGAAAATATGTCTTTTTAAACTATTTGGAAGTAAAGAGAGACCTAGGATCCTCTCCATGGCTTATTGTCAAATCAGCGAAGAAGACATCTCAGTCTGGGTAATGGCTCCGTTCAAGAATTCATAAGAAGAATCAGTCAGATCATTGCTTAATATTTCAGTGAAAATAGCCTCAGACCACATGGGCCAGTAATAATGCAATGCATGCTCAGAGCTCTTGTCATCTCAGTATCTAAATTACTTTCTTAGGAATGAAAAACTTCCCAGCGGATGAGTGTTATTTAAAAGATGGACATGACAATGTGCACATATGTTAAGAGAATTATACAATTAAACAGCCCTTTTAAAGACACAGACAGGACATAACCCAGTCTTCCTGACTCCCAGTCCCCTGTTGATACCAGCTGGGCCATTTTCTTTCTCATCCTTCATAACAAATAATTCATCTGTTTGTCAATATTGTATAGCAGTGTTTTCCAAAATTTGCAGGTAAGCTTCTGTGCTGCATCTCCAGGAAATAACAATATAATTGTCGTAGGCCTGGGAGCACTCTCCTTATTGTACACCATCAGTGGCATGTACCGAACTTTTCAAAAGTATTACAGCTTAAACCCAATGACCACAACACAACTGAGAGCCACCTTTGCCCCTGGTGCTTTTCACCTCCTCACCAGTCCCCTTCCTAGCACTCCCTTGTGGCAATATTGGCATGAGTGTCCAGGTTTTACTACGGTCTTCAGCAGTGCTTTAACCAAAGGAACATCTGCTGATGCCAATTTTGTGGATCTGTTTTGTTGTGCTTTCAATACTCTATTTGGCATAAAGGGATTAAGATGTGGTGAAGGATCTCGCTACCACCTACTTCTGAATCCTGAGATTTCTCATTTTGCATATTTGTAGTTTATACATAAAGTATAATCACAATAGGTCAAGAAAACATGAAGTGACTAAGCCGTTTTAAAATACTACCCTTTGAAATGGTCTCTCTCCTGTAGTTAAAGCAATGTTAGCTAAATATAGGTACATAGACACAAAATGGTGAGAGTGGGCTCCTTTTTGAGCCTTTGGATGCACGCTTCCCAGTGAGTTCATACAACCCACTTATGGTGAACTAATAGGGTAGAGCCAACCTCCTGACCTACCACACTGCCCCTGCCTTCTCATGGTCTCGTCACCATAATTATAGAACAGGAAACAAAAAAAAAAGGGAACTGTGGTGCTTTAATCTCCATAATATTATTTTTAGCAGAGGACAAATACACTGTTGATGTAGGTGACTTATTACAAATACTCATGTTGTATGTGGTTGACCCAAATGGCACAATTTCAGATTCTGACTGAAATGTGCTAAGCTGCATGTTTCTGGCCCGTCACTGTAGTTTACAGCTAAAAATATCCATGCACTGCACAGATGGTAGAGATCAGTTAGTCCAGAAGAGTCATGAAGGAACAAGTTTTAATGATAATTTGGGAATTTTTTTTGCTTGCACATTCCAATAGTCCTTTAAGGAAGCATAAGAATGAAGGGAAAAAAGGGCCAGCAATTTTTGTGTGGAAGGTTACAATACTGTAGTCAGGAGACTTGTCATTTTTTTTAATTTTTTTAGATCCATCTGTGCCTGAACTTCAACACAACTTTCTAGAGGACAGCGACCTGCCCAAGTCTCACCCCTATACTGCACCTCCTCAGAGTGAGCATCGACCTTGGCAATGTCAGGTAGGAAATTACTTCTGTTTTTGTGAGGGGGTGGAAATATGTACTGAACATGGTGTCCCTAGTGTAAAAAGGTAAGGTTGTCTCTTTCTTGCAACTCTAGTTCCCTCCTGCTTGCACTTCTAATGGTCTGGGCTGTGCTTTAACCTGGACATCTGGCAAAGACACCAATACCGAGGCTAGCAGGTTCAAATCCAGGCATTGGTTGGGTCTGACTTTAGGGTTGTTTCTAGAGCTGGAAGAATGCAGAATAGTGATGACTGTGGCACAAGTTTTCCTTTATAAAGGACAATAGAGATAATAATCAGAACAATTATGCAAAACTCACTAAAACTTTCAGGAATTTACAAGTAGGTACTGGTAAATATTCAAGTAGCAATTTGTGGGATTGCAAGTGCAAGTCCTTATTTTTTTAATCCAAACAAAGCAGAGAACAAACACCAAGAGACCATGAGAAAAGTGGTTACACTGATATAAGAAAGTGCAGCTGAAGCAAGAAGTGGTTGCTGAATGTTAGCAAATACAAACAGTGTGGTAAAGAATACCTATAAAAATAAGTACAAACAAGCCAAAGGATAATTAGGGGAATAAGACTTTACTCTCAAATTGTAGATCACTCTTTACTAACATCAGAAGGTATGTCTATTATCTTCTTATTGAATTGTAACCAGAGAAAAAGCTGTTAAACACTGAAAAACACTGTGTGCATGTGTATACTGCTTTTATGAAGTCCTTTTCCTCAGCTGTTAGCTGTCCATCTGTTTCCATTTCAGCTTTATACATGTATTTGACTCATGGCAGGTCAAAAAGAAGGGAGGCTTTCTGGTTGTTGACAGTGTTTGTAATGCTCTAAGGGAGCGCCTCTGCAGGTACCTTCTCTCTGTGTCTCCCTGGGGATGGGGGGAGAAGCGTGTCTTATTCTCATCCTACTTACCATCTCCTTCAGGACTGAGAAGCCAACTCCTGTCTCTGACCTGCCCACTGTGTCAATGCCAATTGCCTTCTGACAGCTTTTCAAACTCATGTCTCCATGCTCTGTCTCATGCTGTCCCCAACACTCAGGAGAAGTTCTCTGTGAACATCTACAGAGCTGCCTCAGAATCTTTCTTCAGTCCTCCCTTAAAACTCTCCTTTTGCCACACTGCCTCCATGAGTTTTCATGAGAACTACTAGATTGACCAATATTTATTTCATCACTTAGGCTTGTTCTCCTCTCTGCTAACTTCTGCCTATCATCTGCTGCATCTTCTCCTTGGAGCCAGGACTGTTTGTCTTCTCATGTGCTCTTTGAACAAGGCCTTGTACAATGACTGCCATTCCTGGCAGGACACCTCTTGGCTCTCCAGAACAATACAAATCAGCTGTGACAGTTGTTAATATATTAAATTCAGTTTTTTCTGGATTTAGATCTACCCCTAGAAACATCCTCATGATGAGGACTGAAGTCTTAACAAGGTCTACTGAGGTCGAGAGAGAAGACATGAATCACGGTTGGATGTACTTGTAACAGCCTGGATGATGCAGGAGGCATGTCTGTCTTGCGCAGAATCCTGCTCATCACCTTTCATACCCAGCTTTGGGATCAATGAATTTAGTGGGAAACCCATGCACCCATGTGGGCAAGCCATCATCTGAGAAGCAGCAGCTAAGGACTACACTGTAAATGGCATTTAGGCTCCTAGCTCCTATTTAAGTGACCAATACACCCCAATTCCAACAGGAAGGGAGGCTCCCAAATATGAGTTATTTTCTTAAAACTGTTACTCCCTGGTCACTCAGGCATAGTACAAGCAGACAGTAACGTGAGGATCTGTATCACTTTCATGAATGGATGATATGCAGCTTTCCTAAAAGACCAAGAAACTTCATAGTTACATTACAGGCCTTGTGCTGAAAGCGTGCACCCTTCTGAGGGGTGCATTAGAAGATGTCTCTAGAAGAAGCCAAAACGTTGGCTGTGGTTGCCAGTTGCCACACAGTTCTTCTGCAACGCAGCTTTGCATTCAGAGAAGCATCTGAGTCACAACACTTAATAATTACAGAGACTGTGGTGCCTTCTGGGAAGAAGACAACAGCAGAACAGAACTGTGAGTGAGGGTGGGTGGGGGGTAGAAGCAGGATATGATCACTGTAAAACGGACTCTCTGAGTCCTCACTAAGCACCGTGCAGGCTCTGGTGGATGGACCATGTTTCTGTCAACACCACGTGCTCTAATGTTATTGTCCACCCTGCTTATCAGATCCTGCACGCTAATACAATATAACTGTCCTTAGTCTGTGTCCACACTCAGAGATGACTGGCTTTGCTAAAAAGAAAAAGGTCCAGCTGGGGCAGTTTCCTTCTGAGTTATAGCAACAGTGGCAAACAGCTTCAGACATTTTTAATAAGAAAAGTTGTGAATCTCTACCCTAGCAATCCATCTATGAACAAGGACATAACCGGTCCGTGAAACTATTCAATTAAAATATATCAGCCATATTTATTGACCTGCCTGATCAGGTCACTGGGAATCACTGGAGAGGCACTGCGCACACTGCTGCAGCTGTCAGCAGCACCTGCAGCCCACCCCTGCCAGCTACGAAACTGGGGGGTCAGATTTCCCAGGTGAAAACAAAGACATCCCAGATTACCAGACCCCTTGCAGAGCTAATATCCCTTCTTTTTATGCGCACAAATTCACCGCTGAAACCTGACCCTTGAAATGTTACTATTTATTAGTACCTGTGAGGGGCTTGGTGTTAACCAAATAGAAATACGACAGTACCTGACGCTGCCTAGTCCCTGCTGCTATTTTTCTGGATTGTGTCAAATTTTGTGATCTTATCAGCTGCTTTATTTTCAGGATAAACATAAAAAAGCCACCAGCTCATCTGGAATGGGAAAGACCCCTGCCCCTACCAAAGTCATAGCGGAGCTGGAGCAGTAATGCCCAAGGGGATGCCGATGCAAGATGACAGCACAGGAGGTAACCTCAGTTGTGCCTCCATGTGCACACAGGGAATGCAGCAAGAAAAATCACAGGACTCCTGGAAAGACAGGAAAGCCATGAAGACCACAGGAAAAGCCCCGCATCCCTAAAAAATGGTGGAGTAAGCAAGGTTTCCTGACTGAGCGTCTTAGGGTCTTGGGTGTACTAACAGCCTCACTGGCCCTGCCCAGCCTCACTAGGGACCAAACCTCTCCCAGTGGACCTCATTTCAGCCCAGGCCTTTAGACCTCCATCTGAGCTGTGGTGTTGGGGTGGCCAGCCATGGACCCCCTTGATTCCAGTCTTTGGACTGACTCCCTGGATTGACTTTGGATCCACCTCACTGCCATGGAGGTGCCTGATGATCTGGACTCTTTGTTGAACCCAGCTGTCCCCAGATGCCCTGCTCCCTGCCTGGGGATGAGGTCCTGCCCTGCCTGTCCCCCTGGTAAGCCCCTGTACCCTCTGGTCCCCAGGGAAGCACTGGCTCATGCAGCACTCTGATGGAGTCCTGTCCAGAAGCATGGGACCACAATTTCCCTGTTTGATTGCAGCCGTGCTCAGGGAGGAATTGCTGGGTAGGATCTTTGTAAGCAGAGAGTTCTTGCATCTGCAGATGTCTGGTTTCACGAGTAATTTCCCAGACAATGCACAGGACCCTGGATTTTGTATAGTTCAGAGTACATGGCTCTGGTTTCACCAAGGTGCATGTCCTGGTTTTGGCTGGGAGAGAGCTAACATTCTTCATAGTAGCTAGTAAGGAGCTCTGTTTTGGATTTGTGCTGAGAAGAAGGCTCAACAGTGCCGTATGTGTATGCTGATGAGAATGTGAGAGGTGCCTGTTTCGATGGGAGCTCTTACTCTTTGTCTCACAATGCCCTTGCTTTGTGCAGGCTCCCTCCCCAAAGGGATTTTCTCTTTTGCAATCTGATCCTTAGCCAGTAGCTTGGCATGGAAACCTCTCCATCACAGAACACAGGGCTGCTAGGCACCAGCACAATGAAGCTTTGTTATCCGTCTGTCCTCACCAAAGGAATGGAGACCCCCAGCTCTTCTGCCTAATGTGGCTAATAGCTGGGTAACAGCTCCTGACATAATGAAGTGGCTCCTGTAGCTCAGTACAGCCCTACAGAGCGTGAAACACAGGCAGTGGCCAATTTTGAGGCTGGTCCCTCACCGCCCCCTTTCACAGTTAGGTTAAATTAGCACGAAGTCCTACCTCCTTTTCTTTGCATGTTTTCCTGTGGAAGTTCATGACATTTTGCCAAACTCTGGTAATTTTATGTGTTACTTTGTAGAAAAAGAGTTTTTTGACACATCAGCTCCTCTTTTGCTTTTTTTCCTGTTGGAAGTGACCTTTACATTTTCACGTTCATTACAAACTCTCACAGCACTGGGGGTCTTCTCAGAGCGATTTGCTGGTGCTGCTAATTATGGGTGCTAAATGCATTGGTCCTTGATGTCTTCCCCTATCATGTTTAGTAAATGTCTTTAAAATCATGTTTTCAGTGTTTTTAAAACTCCTTGGAGCAGGGAAAAAAGAGGGGGTCAGCAGTAAGGGGAAGCAGTGGAAATGACAGTGCTTGTCCGCTGTATTGCCAGGTAGTTCTGAGATACAAACCAAAAGATGTTAACAGCCGTTCCCACGACACCTGGAGCCAAAGAAGCTGGGAGGAGGAGGGACAGGCAGATCGAGGGTGAAAGAGATGGTCAGAGCTGTTCAGTCGATCCATAATAGAAGTGCAAAAGGGGGATGTTACCACTTCACTGCTGGTGTCTAGAGCATTTCATACCCCCTGACAGGGTGGGTACAAGCATGAGGGACCTGCTGGGCTCTGAGCTGCTGCTGCTGGGCAATTCTTGGTTATTATTTAGTATGCAGTGTGTTAGATGGATTAAGGCATTTGGACAGAGATTTGTATGGTGCATTGTGTCAGAAGGCTTTTAAAAAATTGGTTGAAATATGTTGATACTAACTCTAGAGGAACGGGTTTCTGCAATTTTTTGTCAGAGCCAACAGCCATAACTCTAAGTGGGAATTTTACTTGCTGCCTTAGGCTGGATTTTGAAAGGTATTTAGGCACTGAAAGATAGAGTTAGACTTCTACTAAGACTTTCAGAAATACTGTCTGCTTCATAAAAACTTACTTGGCACATGTCTGATTTGTTCGGCACTTAAATATCTTGGAAATCTGGCACTGTGTAGGTAATAAATACAGGAAAATAATATGAGTTTGGATTAAAAAATAGCAACGTTGTTTTTTACAGTATCAGGGTTGGCATGCTGTTAAACTGTTATTACAACAAAGTCAGAATCTCTCACAAGGTGCATGGAACTAAAACATAGAAACAAAAACCAGCCACCTAAAACCAGAAAGAGAATGAAGAATATGCAGAAAGTCTACTTTATAAAGTCCTCGTCATGGAGATTCAGATGATTTACTTTTGGCTTCTCTTTTTTTTTTTTTTAAAAAAAAAAACCACTTTTCTCTAGAGAATTATTAGGTGAATGCAGAATGAGAGATCTGACATAACACGTCTGATGTTCTGAAAACTGGTAAGGACAGTCACTTGTTCAGGAAGGTTAAGTATATCCTACAACGCTGAGCAAATCAAACTGCACAAAGAGGGGTGTCAGGAGATTGCAATGTGTCCTAATCATGAGTGTGAGCCTCCAGATTTTTCTTCTTCTTCTTCTTTTTTTTTTTTTTTTTTTTTTCAAGGGTGAGAAATAGAATGGTTCTTGAATATGTAGATCAGTATAATTTAATTAGCTTTTATGACCAGGACTCCTCAGAGATAACCATAAAAGTCAATTAGACTGTATTAAAATGCAGCCATTTCCCTGAAGCTTCTGTGAAACAGCCCTTACTTCTTCAGGAAAATGGTAAAAATCTAGGTATCTAATCTAATAAAAAGAATAGCCATGTAGAAAGAATGCTGTTGTCTTTTTTAATATAACAGATTTCCTTTTGCACTTTCCCAGTGCCTGAAATTCATTGTAACATACAGGTCATACATTGAGTTGACACATTTATATGCTGTACTGGCTAGGCAGGGTTACAGTATGATCTCGCAGTCCATTTAAAATTGGATTTGAAGAAGACGGTTAGCAAAGTGCAGTGCCTCAGGGCAAAAGCTGATTATCTGCAGGAATCAGGAAAGGACTGTGCCCCAGCTGCACTCCCCCTCCTAATTCCAGATGTTGCGCACACACACAGCTGGCTGAGCACACAGGAAGATGTGCAAATGCCTAACCACACAGCCAGATGATCGTGACTTAATTGATGACTTCTTTCCTCACCCTTCCCTCCTGTATTGTAATCAGATCTTCATCTATGCTACATTTAAGAGCAGCTCTGAGGTGACACTTGGTGACCATCCAGCATTTACCTGGTTGGTCTGTTTCCACCTACCCTCCCACATGGCCATGGTCAGTCCATGCACAACATCTCTCTGCCTCAAGATGAGGTTGTCTGTGGGCTTGGTCTCCAGCACACCCTGAACTTCAGGTTGCTGCTGAAGTGGAAGCTTTTAAGGGCAGGATCACAATCACATTTTTGGTGTCTCTAATGAATGTTACAGGTATATGTGACTATATTACAGAATATTCAACGTTTGCTCTTTTTCCTTTGAACAACATATTCTGGCCATTATGAAGAGCAGGACTCTACTTTTAATTGGCCTGATCAAGTAGGCACTCTCTTAAATATTAGTATATCATGCCTACTAGTGCCAGGAATGGCTTACATAATTCCTGCAGATATGCATTACCCACAGCAGAGGTGGGGAGGGATCAGCAGCCTAAAGCTATAGTATCTTGCCCACCAGTAGTTTGATCTTGAGAGAAGGAGCGGCAGAGCAGCTGGGCAGCTTCCTCATCACCACCACATGTATCTGGCCCCGAATTCCAGCAGAGCCTTATTTATTTCAATTAGCTCATTAGACCTTTCAAGCTTCCATGCTTATCTCAAAAATAAATATTTGCCGTACAGCACGTCACACTGCCTCGTACTATGTTCTCTGCGTAAAGAAAGTCCTTGCAAAACATACCACAAAGAGCTTGTTGTAAATTTATTGTAAGAATCTTCATTCTGGCTTTACCTGATTTTTATAGGATTAAAGTCTCAGAGTTGATGCTGCATTAGTCTGGAAATTATTGCATTTCATAATAATGTACTCAAGTTCTAAAGGAGAGAGACGAGCGTGAAGCAAACAGAACTCATATCAAACTTGCAGCAGGTAAGAACAAGCATTGTCTTGAAATCTCAAGTTCTTCTCTCCTTTTTTATGACATAAGGAGAAATATTTGAGAGTTAGCAACTGTGGCACTGAGGTGATGTCCCTTGCATCGATGTAGTTAATCTGTCAGTAATTCCATCAGCAACCCTGTTTTTCAGACCTGTTAACTGAGGTCTGAAAATCAATTCCAGACTTAATCATGGACAAAGGGGTGTATTCCACCATTCTGCCAGTGATGCACGTATATCATCAAGGTCTCAGACCATGAGAAATTTTACGCTTACAATATTTATGACAGAGTATCACTGTTGTGCTACAGAGTACAGAAAACTAGACAGAATAGATGATTCAAGTGCAAAATAGTTCACTCCTCTCATGAAAATTCCTTGGCCTTTGGCCTTATCATACAATCCAAGGCATGTAAAAATTGTGCTGCAATTTACTTCTTGTCATATCTAATTGCTTAATTATTAAACATGTTTGGTATGGTACAGTTGCTCTATAATGAAGTCTGTCATTACTTGAGCAAACAAAATTCCTTGTGCCATTGTCCTCCTAGATAGTCAATACCCGATAAGGGCCAGGGCTGCAGCTCCTGGCTGGAGTAGAGCCATGCAGCTCTGCAGTGTGAAATGGTGTAATCTTGGGGCCTTGTTGGCACTCTGAGACCAACCAGGTGCTGTGTTTTCAATTCTTTATTTTTTTCCTTCATGAAGGAACAAATCCTGCACCCTTCTTTCCAGCTGGAGGGACCAGGGGGAGAGGACAGAACTGTGGCTCTTTGGCACTGGCAAATGCCAAAGCCTTTGGGGCATGGAGGTGGAAATAAAACTGCCAGTGGCATCAGGTCAGGGCACCAAAATTACAGAGCTGCTGCACTTTTCAGTATGCAGACAAGAGGTGGACAGAGGAGCACACTTCAGAGAACATACTGCAGCAGCAGAGAAAGGACATCCTTCCTCCTCTGCCCCTGCTAGCCCAAACCCAGCTTCTCAGGATGGGCTTGCGAAAGGAGATCTGTCCAAGGCATATATAGGAAACACTTCTGCACTTGTTGATTTTTAGGCTTTTCAAGTAAATAGAACCAAGGACTCCAAAACCAGCATTAGTGAGACAGACGATGACAAAAATTTTAATCTCTGTAACCTTCAGTGCAAAGCACTGGGCTTAGCATCAGTGCAGCCCTTAACAGACACAGCCTCCTTCAGTTTTACCGTCCCCACTGGGTTTGGGTGCCCCTACTTTTTGGTTCTCAGTTTGAATCACTTGCCTATTTCTCTAGGTGGGGTTTGTGAGGCACCACCTTTCCACTGATGCTTGTTGGAATGGCGCCAGCTCCTGGCTGAGAATATCAGGCACAGTTCAGCATCTCAGCTTAGGCACCCAAAGGCTGAGACATGATACATCCAAGTTAATGGCTTTTCACTCCATTGGTTTTATTATAATTTTCTGTGCAAGTGCAAAACAGTCCCTTGAGCTAGAAAAGGAGCGAAAGAGGTTTGAGGATCAAATACTGACAAGCAACATGTTCTCTGTCCACTGCCTCAGCCCCACTCCCAAGGTCTGACCCCCCTTCTCTTGAACGTGCAGCCCAGTGCAGGGCCAGGCAGTGATATGGCAGTGGCTCTAAAACAGCACAAGGAAATGCTATGAATACATCATGACCTCAGGTCCTTGCAGCACCTTTGCTGAGGTACCTTCAGCTGCAGGGCTAATAATGGTCCTGCATGGATCTGCTGTGATGCAGGGAAGGTCTTGACCCACAGAGGTGCTGAGCTCCCAGCAGCATGGATGCGCTAGCTATTGAATGCAGGGCCTGACTAAACAGAAAATTGTAGCTGGGGGCTGCCTTGGGAGTATCAGTAGGGTGTTTAGTTTTAGTTCTGCTCCTCCAGATCTGCACATGCCTGGGCTCAGCTCGAGCCAGGCTGAGCCTGAGGAGCCCAGTGGGATGGCAGCCGGGAAGGGCAGCAAAGCCTGCTGGTGCCACGGGGGCTTCTGTGGATGTAACGCCGCTAATTTATCTTCATCTGCGATTCCTGCTACAAGCCAGTCTGCAAACTGGGGCAGCTGAGGCGCAGGCAGACCCTCTGCAGTGATGTGAGCAGATACCTCTCGTACAGAGCTGACGCTGGTGACCAGGAGCTGTGACCACTCTGGTGCTGCAGCCAGGCCTGCTGCCTGGCTCCTGCTCCCTCCTGTCACCTAGCCCCCTCGGGGCTGCTCCCACTCCCCGCTGCCACTCGGTTCCTCAGGGCTGCTGTTGGCTGCCATCAGCTGGGAGCGAGCTCTCTCCCTGCTGCTTCAGCTCCGAGCACTGCAATGTGGGCACAGGTCTCTTCCTGACGACCTCTGTTGCAGAGGCGGCAAATTTTGGCAGAGGGCAAGGGCAGAGAGCTGGAGAGGGCACTTATGATCCAGTCTAAGGCAGTCAAAAACCTTACACGGGTCTTCTACAGTTTACATCTCATCTGTAGTGCATGTCATGAACAGTGGTACTACAGCTTTATAGCCATATAGTCTAGCTATATTTTCTAAAATAACAGACCAAGGCTATTTATAAAAAAATAAAAATCACAGAAGGTCGTTTCTTTTGAAGCCAACTAACTCAGCACTTGCAAACCTAACTTCATAAAAAGAGCTCTATGCTGAACCATGGGCCATCCCACCCCACAAAGCTTTTCAATGAACTGGAAATAACTTCCCTTTAATGTCTGACCTCAGGGCTCAAAGGGGATCTGGCAGCAGCCTTGTACAAAAGCCCAGGTGGGAAACATTTAATTTCCTGAGATGTTAGTCCCATCGTATGCATGAAGAGGAATTGCTCCAGACAGTGCAAGGTAAGTTTTATGGATCACGAAACTCTGCCAAAGTAGGGGTGAAATATAAGCAAGTAAGTAAATAAACGTGCCCTCTCTCTCCTTTATAATACAGGAGCTGGAAGGTTGTGTGGACAAAAATAAAGATCCTAACAGGAAAATGCTGATGCAAAAGCCTAGTTGAGGAGGTAATTTAAATTTATCGCAGAATCTCTTGTCCAAATAGTAAAGGCCTGTCAAAGCCTGGCTGTGTTTGCTGGGTCCAGGAGCCCTCTGTTTGCAGGGGAAGGAGAGGCTGCAATCTGCATGGCCTGGAGCAGAGCCGCCGCTGCAGTCCGCAGCCCAACACGCTCTCCTGCCTCCCTGTACATTATCGCTTGGATTCACGTGTGACCTCTGAAGAGATTCTGTCTTTACCACGTAGGCTTTCCTTGTCCCTGTCTCAGGAGGGAACCAGGAGTTTTCCCCATTGTGAATTAAATTAATGAGAAAAGAATCCAAGGGAAAATTGGCTATTCTTTGGCTGATTACCTTTAGTTATCCTACTAGTTGTGTTGGGGTTCAGCATTACTGAAAGAATGAACAATAATCTAATTAATATGCTTACTGTACTAGAATAGAATCTAAAGATGTATTCAGCTTGTCGCAGCATGCACTTTTAAATTTTTTACTCGGCAGCAACATTAAAACAGCCAGACTTTCAGCCCCGCAAACTGTGGATAATTAATTTCTTTCATCCCAAACAATTTACTCCCCTGTGTATTAAAACACTTAACCAGATCAGTTGTATTTGTACCAATGCATGCTCTGACGTGCAGAGCAATGGAAAAAACGAGCAATCAGTGTGTAGTAATGATTATTTTCTTGGTAAACATTTTTTGTAAAAATGATAGAAATAAAGTAACATATTTCTCAGTGAGAAGTGAGCGCTGTTTACACAACCAACATGAATAATGAAAACAAGTATATTCCCTCCTGCTCTTGCTCTCTTTGGATGCTATCCAGCATTGACTGAAGTCAGGGAGAGCTCTGCTGTTGACTTCTCTGGAGCAAGATGGGATCCCCTGCCTGCAGTCAGCATTCCCCTCAAACGAGTACAGCCTTGGAAATGCCGTGAAGATGGAAAAGTCCCAGGGAGAAGGTAGAGCTCATCCCACTCAGGGTTAGAAGGATCACCCTCTGGGCCTCAAAACAAGGGCAAAGTTGGGAGGGAGGGGAAAAAAGAAGAGGTTTAAAATAAAGGTTTGTATGCTTTTTTCCTGCCATTCTAGTTCCTGAGGCATTTAGCTATATTTGGTTGTATTTTTAGGCTTCATTCCAGGAGCAGATTGAAGAACTAAAAACTTTGTGAAATTAAAGTTAGGATTGCTGCATGATCACTTCATTTCAAAAACTAATGTTCTGAAAGAAATACCCCACCCTGAAACACTTGTTAAAATAAAGATTTTTTCTACAAATGCAATTTTAAGCTAGCCACAGGAATCAGGTCTCAAGAACATAATTCGCTACTTTTTAGATTTGATATGACAGCACAGAAATTATGCTGTAAGGAGCCCATCCTTTCATCACTTGTGTTTTGGGGTTCACTCCCGTGTTCTTTTATAAACTCACATAGGATTAGACTTTTCAGTTACAATGCACATGAACATTTTTCAAAGCAACTCCCAGAAACGCAGTTAACTGTTCCGGTAAAATGGAATTTAGGGAAAAGCTTTCTGTGCTTCAGAGAACTGCAAGGGAGTGGGGTTTGGCCTGCGGGGGTGGGTTTCACCCCGAGCGAGGGGTGACGTGGACTTGAAACAAGCCCAGGTCGTCAGCCATTGACTTTAGCGGCAGCTTTGCCTGAGCAAATAAGAGGTCACACGAACTTTTAATTTGTGCATCCATAAGGGAAGAGATTTGGCTTTGGCTGCCAGCCTTTTCGGTTTTTCTGGGTCCCTGGGGTGGTTGCTCTAGATTTCAAAGTGTATCAGCTGGGGCTATTCATGCAGTTGCAAAAACAATGCGGATTAATGAGAGTCACTCCCCACGAGGTGACCCCTGAAAAAACCACTCTGCAGTCATTCAACAGCAAGAATTTTTATTCCATTTTGTCCAGAGAGAGGTTGAATCATTAGACTTTTTCCCATCATCAGCATCCTCGTTGTGGAAACACGGAGGTCAATTTTTATTGTGGTTTAGCAAGGCTGTCCGCAGCTCTGCACATTTCCTGCCTGGCATCCACCTTCCTCACTTTTAAAATTCATTATGGGTAATCTGCTGCGAAAGAGAATATCGAGCCTGTATGTCTCGACCACCCAGATCTATACACTCCTATTGTCAGATCTATATACCTCTGCCGTAATAAAAGCGACAGAGAGTGGAGCACATGAGAAAGTGCTCCTAGGGAGATCACTGAATCTTAATCTTTGCCTTACACCCTGTTTAGCACCATTTCTTCCGAAGCTGTGCACATATCTGTGCAGCTGTATATTTTCAGCATATGTCACTGTAAAATAAATTATTCAGGATTGTTAGATTACTTATAAATGACGCCAATCAATTAACACCACAGCCGGCAGTCTTTGGGGCTTTTGTCAGAGGCCAGGATGGCAAAGCTCTCAAATCCACATTTCCCAGTATGAAGGATTATGGTAATGACAGCTTATTTTTATTGAATTTTTAATTGATGAGTAATATCTCTGGACTCACTGTGCTAACACTAGGTCTAGGGACAACTAATCTCTTGAAGGATACAAGCAGAGCTGCCTTTCCCTGAACAAAAACCCCATTTGAATGTGGCACCAAGCAATCACATGATTTTGCTGTTTACTGCTGTCAGTTGTCAGAGTGTCTCAAAGCCTTTGCACTGAAGATTTGTGCCTTTCCCTTACAAAGGGCTGCACAGGCCTTTGAGGACACCACACATTAACATGCGCTTCACTACTGTCCTGTACTAAGGTGAGAAAGGTAGGGTGGCTCCAGGTCGTGTGGAACAAAGTGAGCAGCAGCCTGTATTGATCCCTGGGCCAAGGACGCCACGTTTCTGCTTGCAGGCTGGGAAAGCCTCAGGTCTCCCTCCTCTGCACCACTGACATTTCCAGCATTTCTGCTGGTGTTACCAGCACGGCCACTGGATAGCAGGTTCTGCAACTGTCTCACAAAGGAACAAATCCTGCTGCTTTCTACAAAGCCACAGAGCCACAAAATTAAATACTCATTTCCCTTTCTTGACTGAAGGACAAAAACTAGGATCCCCCTCCTTCCAAAACACCCAGTCCCCACAAAGATTGTGCTGGTGCGTGCTCATGGTGTGCACAGGGTGAGCCACGCAGAGAACTGTGCTTCAACACCAGCAAAGAATTGCACAGCTGATCTAGTGGTTTCTGTGTTGTTTTAAGGAGCAGTAAATCTTCATGAAGACAGATAAACACTATTATCACGCATTAAACATGTACGGTTTAAGGATAGAGAGTAGTCCAATACTAAGTTTTTCACTACAGATTGAATATGTCATTCTGACTCCTTGAGTGTTTTATATTTAAATCCTTCTTGTAGCCCCATGAACTAAAATCTAACTGTTCAGACTCCAGCTTAATTAATTTCACAAAGTCACCATGAATAGTTTAAAAACACATGCATTGTATGCTGACACAGATTTATTCATTACAGGTGACGGTAGAGGCTGAATTGGAAGGTGCAGCGAAGACAATGATGAATTTTAATGTGGCCGGTGGCTACTGTTCAGCAGATACGAAATTGGAAATCAATGCTAGCTATTAAATACAAATGGATGCTACCTTTACATTTGAAGCAGTCGTCCATTCCCAATCTTTTAGCGTGCCAGGGGAACACTGGCATGAAGGAAGAAACCCCAGCCTTGCAATGGTCTGCCAGTGCTGCTGTCTGTACTTTCTGTTCCATAGCTGGGGTACGTCTCATCCTCTGTGAAACTGGTCCACAGCAAATGCTCCCACTTCCCCCTGTGCTAGATGTGGTGCTAGCAGCTGTACTTTAAATCTGAGCCTTGGTCTCTGTGTCTGGGAGTCACGTGATTGCATCTGAACAGAAGCTTATATGTATTTCTAGATCTCATGGTCAGGAGGAAAAATCTTTGAAGGGTGATGAGTGTGTAATGGATGCAGTGATGCCTGAGCCTGCTGGCACCTGGAAGATTAGCCAGAGGCACAAGATTAGAGTGCAAACCCTAAAAGCCAAGAGCAACTGCACCTCGGCTGGAAGGTGCTGCTGGAGGAGTGTGACATCTCAGACCACCCTACCCAGGCACAGGAAAATGCTGTGGGATGTGCCCCCAGCTTCTAGCACGGTGCCAGAAGTGGCTGGAAGGCACGTCTCTGCCTGCCAGAGAAGCAAACTCCCCTGTCACTGCTGCTCCATGTAGCAGTGGAGACACTGCATGTCCTTGGGCAAGCAGAGAAAGCCTCAGGGAGCTCTGTGTTGTATTTTGCCTAGGGCATCAGTTTGCCATAATCCAGCTGTGTTCCCACATAACGCAGAGACAAGGTGTTTTAGCCTCCTAAGTAGTGTCTGTCGCCTTCGTTTCCACCCACCCTCTTTTCAACTCACAGATGTGGGCAATGGAAAAAAACTTTGCTTCATAATAAAATATTAAATGGAGAGACAAAGTTCCCCCTCCCCTGATAGCAAAGCAATGAAGAAATGAGTATCCCAATCTCATTTAAATATTTGCTGGCTCTGTTGACACTGGAACGTAGAGCTACATCCCTGATTAAATGTGAAAACAATAAACATAGCTAGTAAACCATTGGTTTTAATTAATCCCCACTTAGAAAGTTTTCAAACAGTGTCTAACAAAATGAACACCGTGTTTTAAATGTTCACCTTCTAGATCTCTCAAGCGTAATCAGTGATGTTTATCATGTCCTCTACGGAAACACTGTTTCTCTCTCCCCTTCCCTACTGCAGGAGCAGAAGACGGAAGGGAGGCTGTTCCTAGGATGTGGGCAAGATGCAAAAGGGATTTGTAGCACACGTGCACTGGAAACTAACACAAATTCTCCTGATAGCGGTATTGGTGTAATGAGCTCTTCTTGGGTAAGTAAACACAATAAACTGATCTAATTCCCAGTCTGGGTGATGTGCCCACACATACAGGAATGTCAGGGTGTGGAAACAGGACTATGGGAACCTCCAGCCCAGAGCTTGGCTTAACACCAGCCATCATGGCCCTTTGCATTAGGTCCACAGATGAGGCCCAGTCAACACAGCTGGTCCACAGAGCTCACATGGGGCTGTTCAGGAGACACCAGCTCTAGTTAGGAGGGACAGAAATGCATCATCTCCGCTATCTCATGTTTTTCTCTGTGTCAAAACTTGTCTGACTCCTGAGAAGCATCTCCCATTATGTATTTTAATTTGACCTTGCAGTGACTCCCATATGACAGCACTATTTTTCTCATTTCCATACGGTCCTTGACCTCCACTGGCAACTGGGTACCTACCGCTGCTTGGCTAATGTGTATGAATTTAGCTGGTAAGGTTGAAGTATTAATGGCTTCCAGCCATTTTGGCCAACATTTTGACACTATGAGAGGAAGATTCCTGTTTGAAGTTTATTTCAGCTGGTGATCAAAAGGTGGGGGAGGGGTAAAGTGTTGCTAAAGCATCCCCAGGAAGCATCCATTTTGTGAATGTGTGAGATTTTTTTTTTTTAAATGATATTTGACATTTCAACCAAGTCTGAAACCTCCAGGATTTAATTGCAGTAAAATCAATGGTACACCAGAAGTAATGAGGTGTGCCTGAATTATCCTGAAATAGATATAATTGCTGCATAACTCCTCCAGCAGGTCCCTGTTTCCCCAGCCACAGTCAGTATCTCATTGTTTGCCAAGAGTAAAGACGTCAGGAGCCAGTGGGATAAAGCATAATTATCCAGGGTGATCTTGTTGCCTGCTTTGGTTTTGAATGACATGTAGTGAACAGCATCTGAGAAGAGGAAAGGGCACTGGAAGAAGATGATGGCTTGCTGGCATCCTGAGGGTGCTTCACACTTGAGTGGTGGGGGAGCATGGAAGTGTGATGCCAGGGTGGAGCAAGCTCTGGTGCATAGGGCTTGTTCCGCTGGGAGGTCTGGGTAGAAATTAATGGTGTTCTCATTAGAACTGAGTTTTGACTTTCACTGCAGTACAGAAAAATCCCTGTTACAGGCCAAGATTAAATGCTCTGTAAATTATCAGCTGTCACCTACTAGAGCCACAGCTCTGAGACACAGCAGTGCGTGGAGCTAGGGGACAATAAGGTACCTGGCCAGGGGAGCTATAAAATCCACTGCGACTGGGGAGTCTGTCCTCCTAAGGGATGCTGCAATACAACCATCTTTGCTCAGGATTTCTTGCTGTCTGATCTCTGCTGCCTTTCCTCCTCCTGGAGATAAATATGCCTAAGATGTGATGAATGGAGGCTGGACATCATTGAGGATGCTTGACTCCACACCTCCTCTGCTGGAAACCAGCAAGACACCAGGTTTCAACTTATTCTACTGCACTGCCTCCTCTACTGCAGAGTTTCCCTTATGCACAGAGTAAATGTGCTTTAATTAAGGGCACTCAGCTGGGGAGGCAGGATATGCAGGCTGAAGGTGGGATTTGATGAGGGTCTTCCTACTGATGCACTGAGCTACAGAGGCAGCCTCCGTAGCCCCTTAGTGTTGCGCTAAGTTGTGGATAGAACTTGTTTCTGAAAAAAAGATAACTTGATAAATTAGCATTAGGTTTTTTTTTTAAATTATTTTTTTTCTTACAAATAGATCATTTACTAGCCCAGGGAGACCTAATGGGAATACACAGTCATCTGGACTTTTACTAAAAATAATACAAGATAAATTTAGCTAATGAGTTCAGCGTGTATACGTTTTAATAGCTTTTCCCTGCTACATTCCTACACTGGGTCCTATCGTACATCAATGCTTCTTTCAACACATGTAAATAATACACAGAGCACAATTCAAATTCCCATAGCAAGCAACTTGCTTTTAGTTACAAACAAAAATAAATACAGTAGCAATCGCATAGATCCATTCAGGCAGCATATAAAAAATTGGGCCAAATTCTGCACCTTTCACTCACAAAACCAGTCCTTACTGACTTCCTAACTTCACTGTCATAAACAGGGCTACATTTTCTGAAAGAACTTTTATGTTGCAGTATATTCCATATTAGCTCCTAATGTCAAAGGCACTTTTAAAACCTTCCACATGTCTAGCTAAAGCATAGTGGATGAGCTCCCTACATTAACAGAGAACATAACCAATCAATTAGTATAAAGACTCTCTCTCTCTCTCCATAATCACCTGACTTAGTCATATATCACCTAACTCCAGTGCTACTAAGGCAAGACTTGTTTAATAGCCTATATTTGTCAATGAGGCCAAGATTTTAATGCAAGTCCCCTGTTATCTACCAGTGTAGCTTACAAGAGCTGTTCATCTAAAGTTCTCAACACTGGATAAAAAATTGAGATATAAGTTTAAATACACTGTATGCCTCTGTGTGGTGAGCTGGGCCCACTCTTTTGACTTCTCAGAGAGTCTGGCCATGCCTATGTCGCTCAAAGAAGCAGAGCACAGTGTGTTACATGTGGCCGTGTGCAACGTTTGCTCCCTGGAGGGACCATTTTAATTCACAAGAGTCACTGAGCGCCATCATGTAACAACAGTCTCCGCTCCACAACAGTTATTCCTAAGTTAAACCTAAATTTATCCTGTGGTCATATTTTTTGTTGCACATGCAAGTTGCACTTGCAAAAATGCGTGAACAAAAAAATTTTCAGGCAGGCTTCCTTGAATATTGGTGGCCAACGTGACATGGGTACCAGTAATAGCATAACCCTTTGCTTTTGCCTTGGGATCTAAGTGATTGGGCTGTGAGACACCTCCTTTCTTCTCACAGGACCATTATGTTGTTTCATTGTGTTCTCTGTTTCTATGATGATGTTCCACTTCCTAATCTGTGAATCAGTTAAGAATGAGCTGGAAGGGGTAATGGGTGAGAGGGACAGATGTTTGCTGTCTGATCCTTTGCAACAGCGTGGCTTCTTCCTAAGTATTTTCATCTGGACAAAGCATTATATACAGTTTACTAGTGGAAAGGGGCTTTCAGTGTGAAACCACGAAGCAGTAGTAGTGCCTCTCTCCTTCACCTTGGACTTAATCCATATCTTCAAGGTTTAATCTTGTCTGCATGAAGATGGCTGCTCTCAGCTTCAGTGGGATTTGGTATTAGAGACATGCAGATGGGATGATACAAGAGAGTGTTTTACAGCCACTGCACAGAAAGAACTGGAAATACCAGGTGCAAGTTCAGGGAGAAGAAAGATGCAGATGTTGCATTTTCTCTGTTTAGAAATAGGCATCCAAAAATCAATATTCTTTATACACAGCTCTGAAATATGCTGCCTAAGGTGACTCGGACTTTACAGTGATGTGTGCCCTAGAAATCTGATCAATACAACATCTGCTCCAAAGGTCTACCTTAGTCAGAACAGGTGTAGCTCCTAACTCCTCAGAACATAGTCAGCTCTTGCAGAAAGTGAGCGCTCTCCAACCAAGTACACTTACTGGGAATAACATTTCAGGTACAGTTTGCCTGATAGCCCACTTATTGAAATAAGTTCTGCAAAGATCAGACCTGTCTGGGAGATATTCTATAAGAAGCAGAAAATATATGCTAACTATGCAGCTAACTTTGCTGATAAATGTATGCTATACTGCTTCATTCAAATGTATCTATTTGTTCTTTTTTCTACTAAAAACCTAAAGCAATTGTGTACATATATAAAATAAATAAAATAATAGAATAGAATAGATTGGAATAGACCAATTTAATACAGTGTCTTTTCTAGTACCTCTTGTCTTCTAATACAACCTTATAAATTTTTCAGATTAAAATACGGTGGGAAGCAGTGAGGCAGATTAACTGTTATGAGGGCAACGGAAAATTTCTCAGGCATTCCCAAAATATTTCCATGTTCAAAGGAATTCCTTTTATCTTGAAGCTGGTATTGTACTAGAACATTTCCCTTTTTTTTTTTTTTTTTTTGCCATTTTTATTCATGTTCATCCAATTACCAGCTTTCCTAGGAAACCCACACTTAGAACTTGGGGCTACATTTGCCAGACCTGCAGAAATCATGGAGACTGAACCTGTAGCAGACCACTAGTATATAAGACCTTCCTGGCCCCTTATGTTTTGAGTGAGGTGGACTAATATAGATGTTCTCATCTTCCTTAGCCAAAGAAAGAAAAATATTCTAGCAATTCACATAGTTAACACACTCTTCAGAGAGAACTAGAAAAGGAATGTCAAAATTCACCATTGATCCCCACTGGATGTACACAAACCCCAATCATTTCTACAGTACTGCTTCCTTTTTAAAAACCATTTACATCTGAACTCAATTAAAACCAAATCTGATCATAGCAATCAGTTCAAAGGCATGATTCCTTTTCCACCAGTTGTATTTTTGGACACAGAAATGTTCTGTGTATGCTTGGCATCTCCTTTCAGTTAAATATCTCCTTTCTTTAATTCAGACCTTTAATTCAAG
This sequence comes from Pterocles gutturalis, assembly GCF_000699245.1. NCBI lineage: Eukaryota > Metazoa > Chordata > Aves > Pterocliformes > Pteroclidae > Pterocles > Pterocles gutturalis. Next base: position 2,629 of record NW_010099927.1, on the reverse strand, counting down.
GCGCTGGCACTACCAGCATTCTGTGCAGTCATAGTCCCACACCAGCAAACCCCAAGCCTCGGTACTGGAGGGAATGTCTGGTAGAAAGAAGGACATTTCCATGAAAAAAATGCAATTTTAGATGTATTTTTTTGGGCAAACTGGAGAAATGGCCCGTTTAAAAGCATCATCCAAACGAAGCAGGGTGCCACCTAACACTTTTATATCCTACATCATCAAGATGGTATAGTCTGAAAGGAGTATCTGTGACTTTAAAGAGCCGTTCTGCTCTCAGGAACTAAGACAAATGCATTCATTTTTTTAAAAAGGTTACTCTTAATGAGCCTGTGGGGAAGCTGTTTCTGAGAGGGGCATACTTGAGTGCAGCACTATTATTCCTAACAAATTAGTCATATTGCATCATCAACATGAAACAATGAAACTGTAGAGCCAGGGCCCTAATCTGCTCTCGCGCGTACTGGTGCAACTCCACTGGGCCTGATTTTCTGGCATGCCCGAGGTGGGAAGAGATGTCTCAGAAAAACCAGTTATAGCCCAAAGGCTGCTCCACTGTCCCTGGAAGTGGCCGTCCCACCGGACTGGATGGCAGCTGGGGACGGGATGGAATGGGAGCACCGCGGGCTTGGCCACCTCCCTCCCCGCCTTTCCTCTTCCCCTGCGCCGAGGTGTACGTGGCAGCTTGGTGCCGGCCCAGAACTCCCCAGGGAGAGGGCAGCCAGCTCAGGAGACTGTCTGTTTCCCACCTCCCTTTGTACTACTAGGCTGATGCAAAGCAGTGAAGCAAATACTGAATTAGACGGAATCACTCCCCTTTCCTGGCATAGAAGAGTTGCAGAAGCCCATCGTTTCTTACGCCTGTTGAAAAGTGAGAAAAAAAATCAGTAGAGTTTGGAGAAAGATGCCTTTCTACTCTGTTAAAATAATAGAACAGGCTGTATCCTGATTGACCTTTGCAGTATTAACTTTTTTAAAGCATATTTTTAAATTAAAATGGGCTGGAACAAATTTCCGTTCTCAGTCCTGGATTGCTCCAGAGTTCACAAGTGGGTTTCTTTCGCAACCCAAATCAAAACACTGAAGACCAAATACACACGCTTTGATTCAAGCTGTGCTCTCAGGGAGGTTTCCAACAAAACACTACATTTGACAAAGTGTGGAGCTACTTCAGATTTCCATGCAGAGAATTAAGATCAAAATCTGCCCTTGACATTTGAGCCTGCCTGCAGTTTAGATCAGGGGTTTTGAGTCTGATCCATTTTTAGGACTAGAATTTCATTTCTATTTCTGCTATCAAAATAAACCTCTCCTGTGCTCTTTTTAGCATCTTTGCAACTTCATGATTGTGTATAAACTGTAGAGCAAAAAAGTAAAACTAGTAACTAAAATAGCAGGAATACGATCTACCAGGCATCATCATCTGAGCAGCTCTTTCCCCTGCCCCCACATGCTGGCTTGTTCCCAAGTATTAAATCACACCATGAAGTCTGCCCTACAAAAAAAGCACCTGAGAAGAGAAGCTGTAGTACACTAGGGCCAGTTTGCACGTGTGTGTATTCATAACTGTGGCAGATAATGGTGAGAAAGCTACGTGGGCAGGGAAGTAATTGGAAGTAATCACAAAACAGACTTGCATAAGTGAAACGATGCATACAAGTAGTCTTCAGAGATTAAAGATATTTGGGTTGGGAGAGGAGCTTTAATTGGAATTGACCTTGTAAAACACGCTCCCTTATGTTCAGACTTATAATCATGGGTGGGCCGGCTGATCTATTTAAAAAATGCTTGGTTCACATTAACCACCCAGTTTCTAGAGATAGTTTTTAGACGCTTGGTGGTATCGCAGAGAACAAATGGCCACATTTGAATATTGATCCAGCGCGTTAGTAGTTAATGGAAATGAGTACAGATGTTTCGTGTAGCACCTCAGACAGCACTATCATGCAATGTTTTGACATAAGAAAACACTTTCCTTCAGGAAAATAAAATACTAATAACTCAACTGCTGCTACTAGGACAACAGATTTCCAGTTGCTGGTCTCTCTACACATATTTTTAGAAGCAACAGACATTAGAAAAAAAGATCTAATAAGCAGGGAGATTCTCCCAGGAAGATTTGGTCAAAATTAGTTCCTTTGGTTGTAACACAGATCCAAATGCAACAGGCCCATCACTAACAAATACCTGTTTTGCTCAGGAAAGCCCTGCAGAAAAGAAATTCTGTATCTTTTTGTCCTCTGGGTGGGGACATGTGAAGGGCTGGGCTGGAAATAGGCAAAGCACATTTTCTGAGGAAGGCCAGGGCTCGGCCTTCTGGGCTGTAGCTGCAATGATGAGTACCTCTCCCTGACTTCTGGTGCTCTGAAACAGCACACACCGATTGTCTGTGAAATGGCCCAAATTCCAGCCTTTCCTTAGAAAGTAAGAGCGTTCATAACGGATGTTTTGAAGTTGCAGTTTTGATCATACATCCCTGATGTGTGCTGGTAGGCTCATTTTTTAATTTTTTTTTATTTGACAAATACCGAGTTGTGGTGGGTTAGCCCTTGTCTTGGGGCAAAGCAACACACACCCGCTCACACAATTCCTGTCCCCACCCAAGGATAGGGCAGAGAATAAAAGGGTTAAATGG
>NW_010099926.1:0-461 GCF_000699245.1 Pterocles gutturalis | reverse complement strand
CTTGGGATGCACCGGGAGCCGGCACGCCGGCAGCCAGCTGGATGGAGCCTCCATCGCCACCTTTTTTATTATTTCCCAGATATCTGGGGCATGCTCCACCATGACCAACCCCTCTTCGGCAGCGTGCCAAGTGGCTGCAGCCCCCCTGGGCACCCAGCACCACGTGCTCCAAGAAAGGCACGTGGCCGTGGATGCAAACGCTTGCGCTCACGGATGGTCATGGTCACGCTGGGACCCATGGGGTGTTCCCCCCCCCAGCCCCGGGACAGGCAGCCCGTCAGGCAGCAGGCAGCTGAACCACAACCATGTTTCCAAAAGTCTTCTTCCCCTCCTCCAGCCCATCTCCTATTCAATCCATCAGAAAGGATCGATCCTGCTCCAAAATCGCTGCCGGCAAGCCCCAGCGCACTCCCTCCACCACCAACCGGGGCGTCGAGCCTCCAAACCCAGTGGGGTGAAGC
>NW_010099925.1:0-3417 GCF_000699245.1 Pterocles gutturalis | reverse complement strand
CTGCCAGGAGAGGAGGAGGCTGACGAGCGCGCTGGAGCAATTTATAGGCACCCAAAAGCGCAGGGGAAAGGGGAGCTGCTTTGGCATCTCATTCCAGCATCTGCTCTGCTCTTCCCACTCACAGAGAGTTTGGCATTACTCTGGCAGTGTGGGAAATATATATTTTTTTTCCTCTCTCCCTCCCCCACCCCTCCCGCAAACGGATGAACAGTGAAATCGTGAGCCTCACTCACTAGCTGCATCTTGAGATGACAGCTCTTTCTGGAGCAGACCAAAAGGAAGAGATGTGTTCAGCAGCCGCTGGGTACCCTTCAGGTCACCGATGGAGAATTAAAAGGTCAATCCACCTCCTGCTTAACGCTTCCCTGAGGCTACCCTGCCATATTAGTGTTTCTGGGAAATACCGCTTTAAATGTAGGGATGCTTTACAGCTACCGATTGTCCAAGTGGAAGTTATTTGAAAATATGCCTCCCACCTCGCACAGTTATAGAGATTAGCATCTCTCACAATTTTGGATCTCCCTCTTCCCCCTCCCAGATTACAACTATAAAGGCAGAGAAAGAAACAGTTACTTCTGTGAATTAAAATTGACATACTCATCACCGGCTGCAGTGTTTCCCAGTGTTAAAGACAGCCACTGCTATGCTAGCAAACTGACACGGAAGAAGAGTTCCCTTTTATTTAAAGCCAAAGGAAAGTGCAGGGCATATGCAGATCAACAGATGCCTGGACATGAGAAAAAAGGTCTCCCTGGCTTAACTCAGGGGCAAGCAAAGGATTTTGTTAAGTCTTGAAGTTTTCTTTTTTTTCCTTTTTTTTCTTTCTTTTTTTTTCCTTTCTTTTTTTCTTTCTTTTTTTTCATTTTGGGGGGGGGGGGGGGAGATTTTCACCTCTTCCAAGGGCTGGTGATGACAGATTAGAAAGGTGAATGTGCAATATTAGTGGCATTTCCTCCGAGAAAATATTAAGGAACTTGTCCTGCTCACAGTTATACAAGGTACACAAAGAGCTGCTTAAATAAACAAACAGAATTGATTCCTAAATCATACTTCTGTATTCAGGAGCAATGGATGTCAATCAAACGTGGGTGACATTTGCCTGTCAATACAGGGATGATGGCTGGAAAGAGTGTGACTTATTACAGCAAGGCAAGAATCCGAAATGAGGAACAGCAGCAAATAGGACAACAACCAAATACTAGCATCTCCAGCGATGATCACAGGGCTGTGATCTTGTCTTGGATTTTGTTAGCACGAATCACCTCTCCCCTCACCCCTTCTCTTTTCTTTCTTTGTTATTCCGCAACACAATAAGGTCAAACAAGCAGGCAGTGGGAAACAAAGATTCATTGATTCTTCCTTTTAAGCAGAAATGTCAGCAGCTCCTTTTGCTCTTTCCTGAGAGACTCAAAGACAGCGAGTGCATCCATGCCGGGTAGAGATGGGCCAGCCCAGCTCCTTATCTCCCCAGAAAACTCCTGATAAAGCTTACATTTCCTGCACTCGTAAATATCCCTCCCTCCCTTTCCCCCCTCCTTTCTTTCTCTTCTCTTTCCTCTAATGATCTGATTTTAAAAAATTCTTTATCTGGCACTGACACAAGCTAGCCGGTTCCCTCAGCTACGGGCTTCCCCTCAAGACCCAGGAAGGCAGCTGAACGCACTTGGAGGATTATGTTTGTATCTCATTGCTCTCTTCACCCCATAGGAAAGGGCTTTCAGCACTACTCTGTCATCTGAGCAGGAAAAAAATGAAAAGTTGTGCCAAGAGTGATAGGTCCGTCTCAGCCTGCAGCTCGGCCCCTGAGGCGTTGTATTTAGTCATCCCTAAACCAGGCAGTTTTCATGACATCAGGATGTGCGCAAACCTCCATTGCAACAGCCGCGTTACACATTGGGAAAATAGCAAATCTCTTACCTTCAAATACACACAAACCTATCGTGGTCTGTTAAGCCACAGCGGTGCTGGGTGACTTATTGGCACTGAGCACACTCGCGGTTCCTTTCTCCGGCTATGATAAGCCTGATTTTTAAAGTGAGGTACTACCATACCAACCATGTTTATCTTCTTAATAGATAGTTTTATTCTCATGCATGTTTCCAAGAATGCTCATTCACTCTAGGCTCTTGCAGACTTTCTCCCAAAGACCTGTGAGCCTGCTGCAAAAACCACAGCCTGAGTAAGCAGAATAGAGAGAACGGGGCAAGTACTTGTGCTGGGTTGTCTGTGGAGCTTGTGTGTTAGCTGGGAACATAACCTGGGACCTTGAATGCCAGACCAGTGCTTTAGTTACCAGATCATCCTTAGTTCCCAAGGAAATATATATTTTCCAAGGAAACTAAGAATGAGAAACTGAAGGGCTCAGAAGTTATGCACTGGAGGTTTCAGTAGTCTGGAGCAAAGCTAAAGGAAATTCAGAAATCTCTTTTTTTACCATGGGACCTTTGTTTTCCTGAAGTGGTATGTCAAAGCATTGATTCACTGTAATTAAGGCTTGGGTAGCATTTATGTTATAATATAATCTCTGCTCCATGCTAAATGCTAACAGTCAAGATTGACAGTCCATTCTTAATATAACCATTGTGTCTATGTGAGCTGCTGCCAGTCTTAACGTGTTAAATTTCTTTGTCTTTTCCAAGCCCTCTTATGGGCTTGCTCCAGCCTTTCAGGCTCTTTGCTTCCCTCCCCGTTCTCTTTGGACCTGTACATTCAGACACGCGGTTGGTGTTCAAGCTGTGTCCCCTGCAGCTTCTGCCATTTGAAACAGCCTGCCCAAGGCTCTCTTCCTTACCGACTAATTAGTTAATGTTCATAAAGAGCCTTAAAGATGTGCAGCATGACATGCACGTTCACTTTGCCTGTATGTGGTTGCCTCAGCACTAAGACAGGGAAAAAGCAGAGAAAACTGAGTAAGAACGTATCCACTGGCACACAGGGGAACAGGTTCTGCAGTCGCCGGGCTCAGAAAGGCTCCTGAGGCCTGCAGTGCTAGATCGAAAGGGTTAGCTCAGGAAAAAACTGTGTGAGAAAGGGCAACCCTTTACCAGCTGCAGCAAGCAGGAGTAACGTAGAAAAAGGAGTGTGATGAACAAAGGAGTGTTTGAACATTGTGCCAAGTTCCATACTGCTTCGGCTCACTCCTAGCTGCATCTGTTTTGCTCTTGCTTATATTTTAACTCTTCTTAAAATTACTTCAAAGAAAAGGCTTCAAAAATCAAGGCTTTGCTGCACTGTACCTTTATAAACACTGGTTTAACTATGTATGTAGAGGTCAGCATTTCAACCTGAATACCAGCAGTATGGCCAAAGAACAGCACGCACGCACGCACGTCAACAAGTACGTGGGTTCAACACTCCAACTCCAAGTGAGTTCAATGCTACAAAATAAAATAACTTTATAAAGATTTTAATAATATT